>NC_067161.1:28887251-29059751 GCF_903995435.1 Acomys russatus
ATTCTGGTGGCAGGAAGAAAAATTACATTGCCTCATGTTTACTTCTAGTGAGGGATGTAAGAGGAAGCTGTTATATCTGGCTGGTTTTCTTTGCAAAATTCTTTAATTGTTTTGTAATTTAAGTGAAAAAAAAAACAAAGGTGATGAAAGAAAGCAGAAATAATGAACAATAAATAAAACAAGTTCATAAAAGAATTGTAACTCCATCACCATGGTAACGCATGCTTATATTTCGCAACCTCTGACCCCCACTACCATTGGAAACTCTTTATGGAAATTTCTGATACTGTATTTTTCTTCCTCCTTTTGGAGACTTGGATATGAAGAGATCTATAATTTTTTCTTTTCTTTTTTTTTTTTTTTTACCACCTAAGACTCATAAATAACACTAAGTAGAAGTTCCATTACATTGTTGGAAATGGGGAGTTCTTAGTACCCTACAATTCAGAATTTAAAATCTATTTTGGGGCTGCAGCGATAGCTCAACAGTTAGTTAAGAGCACTTGCTGCTCAAACATGAGGACCCTGGATCATGTCTGAGAGACCCAGGACACGTTAAGATCTGAGCCTCTATTCTTCAGATGGTAGTCCTGAATCAAGATCAACAAGCTGAAAAACCTCGCACTGTGACCACTCAAAAGTCACATTTTATAGACAAGAAAACCCAGAGAGCAGGGGCTCTCAATACTACTACTTAGGTTGTAAACAGTGGATGTGGTACCCAGTTCACATCTGCCTTACCGAGGATGGACCTTAGGTGTGTTCTTGTACATAAAACAGTTTGAGACTCCATCTACCCATTATGTGTCTTTAACTTACAGAGCATTTCTTCTCACCCAGCAACTGAAGACCAAGGAGGCTATGACGTTTCTTAGGTCAGAATGTCTGAGGGTCCTTCTACCTAGGCCCCTCACCTGCAAAATCAGACTGCAACAGCAGCTCTGCATTCCTTGGGAATGAGACTGCTTCTCTGCCTCTAAGGCTGAACTCCCCGGGAAAGGTGTGAAATTCTTCACCTGCAGCATTGCTTTATCCCTTCATGGGTTGGATGCGCTCTTCGTTCATAAAAATCACCATTTGAAACTGAGTTACATCTTTTCCAAAACGCCAGCCACCGACTCCACATGCCCTAGACTAAGAAACACTGAGGGAAGCGAGGACACTGGACCTACCATTCTATCACCAGTGTAGTCAGTATCTGACACAGAATAAGAGCCATATAGTTCTTTGTGTAAAGGATGTATCCATGCACACATGTAAGTAATAGTTTAGAGGTTTGGCAAGACCCAGAGATGGAATAGCAAGTTGAAATCTGTTGAGAAGGACTGAGTCTCAAGTGATGGTCGCTGCATTTTACGGAAATTGTATACAGATTCCACGATGTTGTCCTAACCAATAACTAACAAGGAAGGAAACATTGCTGTCTGTCTTAATGTTACAGGTGAGGAGACTGAAACAGAGGAGGTAAGCAGGCTGGGCAGACACAGAGCTTGTCATGAGAAGGAGCTTTCATTGTGAGAACTGAGGTCCAGAAACTAGGAAGCTAACCTCTCTTCAAACTGCCTGTGAAGGATGACCAGGCAATACCTTCAAGTCTTTTCCAAAATCTCACACAGTGCCCTCAGCGACTCATTCAACCCCTCTCTCTCTTTCTCTCTCTGTCTCTCTGTCTCTCAGTCTGTCTGTCTGTCTGTCTGTCTCTCTCTCTCTCTCTGTCTCTCTCCCTTTCTCGCTGTGTGTGTGTGTGTGTGTGTGTGTGTGTGTGTGTGTGTGTTTGTCCACCTCAGAAACTACTACAGAGAATTGAAATAAAATCAGCTGTGACAGCACACACAGGACCTGTGCAAGCTCAAGCCACACAATAGTATCTCAGCATGGAGAAGGGATGTGGGCATGAAATCCCAGTCCCAGGTGAGGACATGGAGTCTCAGCCCTATCTGAGGAGTTACTAGCAACTTGTAGACACCAGGAAAAGGAGACTCAGGTTTTTTAGGGGATCACTTCTCATAGGACTGCGAGTGAACTTGGAAGGTGGGGGCTAGGGGAACAAAGGTAGGCTGGGAAAATGAAGGCATCCTCCCTAAGATGGCAGATTTTTCTACCAGGAAGATGTTGAAAGCAGAAATGGTGGGAAGGCATGGGGGAAGGTGTCTAAAGGTCAAAAGGGGAATTGGGAGGACAGAGGGCCTCTATAACATACCCAGGTTGGTGCCCATTTAGGATCTCCCAGCCTTAGGGTCACTCCAATCCCTAAAGAATAAAATGTTTACTTTTACTTTCTCTGAATCTTGGTGTTCTATCTTTCTTGGATGTTTAATTTTTTTTTGTTTTTGAGTCAAGGGAGGAAGCTGAGGGGTCCCGTAGACAATTACCTGCACCTCCGACATTGTGAGGCTCTAGTGGATGGGTGGGCAGCTGCACAGAGAAGAGTGTATGTTCAGCCTAAATTGGACTTGATGGGGTTTTGTTTGTTTGTTTTTTTAAAGGACACAAAGTTGAATGCAAAAGGAGGTGGTGATGGATCCGAAGAGATTTGGGGGAGAGAGTAAATATGGTCAAAATACATTGTTTGAATGTATCTCAAAGAACTAATACATTTTAAAATAATAAAATGATACTTCTTTCTACTGATGAACAAGTATAAAATTAGTCTATGATGACAATGGTTTCACATTCTTAGAGTATATAGCGGACACACAGATAGATGTTCTACATACTAAGTCATTAATTTACACAGTAGCACACGAAGGCTTTAGGATCTCTTAATTGGGTTTCAGGAGAGCAGAGAGGGAGCACTGTGCTTTGCTTAGTGGGTGCAGGCTAGAAGGGATTGTTACACTAGGGAGGATTTCCTGGAGATGAGGACATTTCCTAAGTTAACAGTCTCAAACCTAGCATGGACATGGCCTACATTTGAAAGTCATGCTGATTATGTGACAGTACAAAATTTTTCTAACAATTCTAGGATAAGTGTAGGCCAATTTTATCTGGAAAGGGTCAGTGAATATTCTAGTCTCTGAAAACTATTTCTCTATCATAAATAATCCATTTTGAATGTTCTTTGAGTGTGAGGAATGTGAGGAATATAGAAATGAATAGGCATGGCTATGTTCTAATAAAACTTTATTTACATAAAGAGCTTACAGGCTGAATTTGACTTAAGGTCATTTTTTTTGTAGACTCTTTTGTATCAGGAAAAGCTACAACCTAGAACAACAGTGTTCTTTTCAGTTTTCTGAGAATTCATTAATGCCCACATGATCCTGTGTTATGTTTCAGTGCAGAAATCCTGGGAAGTCAAATTGGATACTAGTCCCAGCATGCAACTTGCCTAATTATAACTAATATTTCCCAACTTTATCTGAGAGAAAAACATTCTGTGAATGCACAGATGGTGTTGCTATGGAGTCTTCGCTATCTCCTCAGCTGCCGATGTAACTACATGGGTTGCGGGCTGAAAATGATCAGTCAACAGACGACTTCCCGGGGAAGTCTTCAAAAGAGAGGAAGTCTGCAGATGGGAAGTTCAGAGCCATGCTTTATTTTCTCAAATGAAGTCTGTCTGTTTGCAAAAAGAGAAATCAAGGACACTCTTCCAGAACAACTGAGAAATCACCCCAATGGAGAAAACACAATATAGTAACCACATATAAATGAGACACACTTATAGCTCACCATGATCCCTGAACTCCAGACCTATGAAATCAGTTACCTAAGAAACAAAGCACACAACTGTATTTGTAAATGTATCTGTAGAGTAGAATTTACAGCTAGTTACATAATAGCAGCTTTCTCTGAGAATAAGAATTTATATAAATCACCTTGTGTTGTGATTTACACAGGCACCATCAAAGGAAGAATGGAAGATGAAGGAAGCAAATGAAAGGGTGAAGGATCCAGAGGGTCCTAGAAACCTACAAGAAGAACATTATGATGGGCAGATCTGGGACCAGGGGTTCTGCTCAAACTATGGCACCAACCAAGGACAACACATGCAGTGAACATCGAACCCCTACCCAGATCTAGCCAATGGACAGGACATTCTCTACAGATGAGTGAAGAGTGGGGACTGACTTTCACATGAACTCTGGTGCCTCATATTTGACCACATCTTCTTGATGGGGAGCCCCGGTGGCACTCAGGGGAAGGATAGCAGGCTACAAAGAAGAGACTTTATATCTTACAATCATATACAGCGGGAGGAGGTCCCCTTCAGTCACAGTCATAAGGGAGGGGAATAGGGTGAGAGTGGGAGGGAGGGAGGAATGGGAGGATAGAAGGGATGGGATAACAATTGAGATATAATATGAATGAATGAATGAATGAATGTATAAATAAATAAACAAACAAAACAGTACTTGCACATCACACAGTGAGGAGAAAAAAAAAAAAAAGAAAATTAAACATTTCTCAAAAGTGGATGTCATTCTGCTGTGGTGATATCCTCAGAGATCTGGAAGAAGAGAAAGGATGAGACAAGGAGATTAAAATTTAGCTTTAAATCTCCCAATGAAAAGACCTGCTGGAAAGGGGGATGTTTGTGTTGTTAGAGGGATGGGTCTGAATAACAGATGGGGTGACTTGGGGATAAGGTTACAACATTTGGTAGCAGGATCCTGCTTAGATGTCCTGCTTAGCATACTGGGAAGGCAGAACATGAGAGTAAGGTAAGATGCACACTACATAAGATGCTTCTCACTATAAGCCAAAGCAAAGATCACAAAACAAAGGCAAAAACCCAAAGTGGCCATTCATACAAGCATCGTCTTCTTGCAGCCATTTCTTCTTATGTCATTTAAAAAGCTATGTTAGTATGTCTACTGATGTCATTCTTGTTCAGGTAGTGGTGTGTGTGTACATGGAAGGAATTGGCGAGGGGAAAGAGGGAAATGATGCAATTATATCATAATCACAAAAAAAATAATAATAAGCTGTAAGTACCGATTTCAGCAATGACTGTTTGCTAATAAATTGGCCTCTTTAGTTCACTGTGGAAAAGTTGCCAAGGCAGGCCCTTGTTTGAACCTTAACTCACAGGAGAGGGTCCCTGATAATGATGTTTTATTTCAGATGACTCCGCCACAATGGGAGCCACTTGTCTGCACAAGCCGAGGAGTAAAATTGAGTCATAAACCTCCCTTCACTGATTCTCAGAGTGGAGCGCTCGGTGATGTATATGTGCATGGAGAGATGTGAGGATAAATCAATGGCGTAAAGGCAGCACTTCCACTGCACTGCTAGATCCCACAGTAGCAGCAGTGAGGCCAAGGGCTCAGCAGGGCTCATCACACACTGACCCTGCAGAGGCACCTATATGCACCTTTTCCCTTTCTGCGCACAGGTGGAAATCTCATCTTTCTACTTCTGCACAATGAAATCCTTGTTCCCTCAAGGGAACAAATCCCACCTTCTCTCCAATACCTTGCTCACTGGCTCAAAGAAGAAATAAGCCTTACCTATACCATCAGCCTTTGGCATCCTTAAGGTCTACATCCATCCTCAGGTTCAACCTACCATCGTTATAAAATGTATTTACAAGTCACATCTATATTGAGTGTGTACAGGCTTTTTCTTAGCTAGGAAAGGATTAAGTAGCACTTACAGCTGCATGCACAAGATTGGCATAAGATTGAGCCAGACAAAACATCCCAGCGTGGATGTGGATGGGGAGGTGGGGCTCAGCAGGTCTCAGCCCTAGCTGAAGCACTATTCCCACTTGGCTGATGGGGAAGTGTCAGTTGTCTTGGGGAAATGCAGCCCATAAGGGGCTATCCATGCAACAGCAGATGGCTGTACAGCCCCATACGTATAGGCAGCATTCGTGAACTCAGTGGGTTTAACAGAAGCTCATACATCATTGGGTGAGGAAAGGAGAGAAATAAGAGGGAAGGGAGGAAAAGGTGTAAGCTTAAGCAAAACAAGACATCCATGTATGGGATTCTCAAGCAATAAGAAAAAAGAATATGGAAAGAAATGTCTACATTATTTGCAAATACAACATCAACTTCCATAATGGCTTTTAGTCCCCCAAGGATTTTGGTAACTGGAAAAGTTCCTGGAACTAATCTCACACAAATGTTAGAAGGCAAAGTTTTAAAAAAAAAATATGTACCACTTGCAGGCTTATGCTGGGGGGCTATGAGAGGTAGCAGGGTGACTGTGACCTGTCAGAAAGACTTTCTGAGATCTTGGGTTTACCTATCTAACTGAGCACCAACGTTCACATCTACTTTCTGCACTTCAGCCTCCCCTGTCTGTGAAGCTGTTGTGGTAATCGTACAAAGCTCACAGGAGTGAGTGCTGGTGAAAGTGGGATGGACATATACCTGGCTTACAGTAATTATTGAGTAATTTTAGGTATAAAGTCAGATATAAGTATAAATTTGGGGTAAAAGTTATCTGTTCAATTTTTGTTCATCAATGACATATTAATTTTCCTGATGGCAGTAGCTGTTTGTCATTCCATCACTGAAGCAACATTATTTAGTAGAAAAGGCTTGGAAGCCATGGCTGCATAGACATATACTAGAATTTTGGCATCACTGTTTGATGGCACTGTGGTTTTGGTGATGACATGGAAAGCTGAGAGCTGAAATACTATTGACGAACACATAACTTTGGAATTAATAACCCAGGATGCAGTAACCAAGAAAAAAGGGATGCCACAGTCAATAGTGGATACAGTGAGAATGCTTATAAGAACAAGAAAGCAAAGTAGACTGTATTATACAATATATACGCTTCAATCTGGTAGAGCCAATCTCTTGCCCATTTATTATAGTAGGACACATCTAGTATATACAAAACCCTTGAAGCTCTCTACTCTACTCCATGTCAGTCTCTGTGCTGGCACCAAGAGACGTCCTTGTTCTGTGCAGGCTCTAGGCAATCATGTTTTTGAGGAGACAGCTAAATGTTTGTAGCCAAGTACGTTAAATATGACATCACTGTTAGGCTTGTAGAGCCCAGGCCTATAAAATGCCATGACACTCACATCTACACTGACAACCTAAGAGCATCTTGCCTTGTTTATGGCAACGCCCCACCTCTTGATTAGGGAAAAATCCTGCAGAGTGGATGCTTTCTTCAGTACTGATCTGCAATCAAAGATGGCACCTACCATATTTTGAACAAGGTAAAACAATTCCTGAAAAATAGTGGCTGTATTTCTTAGATTTGGGTTAATTTCATTTTCATTCTGGAGATTCATTGACTACATTTCTCCCTTCATCATAAAGAAGAGAATAAAGAGGTTGATGAAGTCATCTAAGTAACTTGCTGTGTAAACTGATCAGTGCTATAGATAATTCAGACTTTACATGGCAGTGGGAGGACTCATTTCTAAGCGCCGTGATTTTTGTTTTCTTTGGTTTGGTTTTTTTTGGGGCGGCTGTGGGGGGCGTTTAAAAGTTATATATATAGTGCTCTGCCTGCATATACACTGGCAGGCCAGAAGAGGGCACCAGATCACATTACAGATGGTTATGAGCCACCATGTGTTTGCTAGGAATTGAACTCAGGACCTTTGAAGCAAGTGGCACTCTTAGCCACTAATCTATCTCTCCATCCCCAATACTGTGATGTTTACCTAGAGAAATTGTGCAGGTTTTCATAATCTTTAGAGAAGTCTTGAGACGTTGGTAAGACCCAAACCCAGTGTTGAGTTCTCTTTTTCCAGGGCCTCTTCCTTCCTCTGTTTTGCTGAGTCCTTGTACATATCCCAGCAGAAAAGCTAGTTTCCACCTGTCTTCCTTAGGGTTTCTATAGCTGTGAAGAGACACCACGATCATGGCAGCTCTTACAAAGGCTATCATTTAATTGGGGCTGGCTTACAGTTTCGGAGGTTTAGTCCATTATCTTCATGGCAGGAAGCATGGTGGAGCGCAGGCAGACATGGTGTGGTGTTGGAGAGGGGCCGAGAGTTCTAGATCTGGATTCCTCATGAAGGAAGAATGAGCCACTGATCCTACGTTGAGCATCTGAAACCTCAGATCCCACCCTTTGTCACTCACTTCCTCTAACAAGGCCATAACCACTCTAACAAGGGTACATCTCCCAATAGTACCACTATTTTATTCAAACCACCAGCTCTTTCCCGGTGACCATGCTTTAACTCCTCCAAGTCCCTTCCTGTACTCACCTTCTCATACACACACTGCCACTGTTCTAAGGATGTTTTATTTTTTCAATTAGACAGATAAGAAAAACTGTGCAGAAAGACAAATACATTGGTCAATTCATGCACTCAGCTACAGGCTTGGCCACTTCTGTTTGGAGGAAATTATGAAAATTTCAAACCATAGCTGAACAATATCCAATTTCCTCCAAGGCTGTGTTTTCTTAAGCTCTCGTGCAATTTTCTCTCTCTGCTTGCTCAGCAAATTCTTCTCTTCGATGCTTTTTATTTTGTTTTGAAGAAACTTGTATTCAGTTAGAATTTTTATTGCCAAAACACAATCTATCTGAGCAGCGATTGGCTCAGAATCTGAAAGGTTCCCCCACAAACTCTGGATACACTTCACAAATCTGATAACTTTTCTCCATGAATATTTGTCAGGGACATTCAACCCCACTTTATGAAATGTCATATGTGACGTAAAGTTAAGTCTCATTCCAACTGATGTTACCGGTGTGGTGATTTCTAATTTATAAAAGACCTGGGATAGTAGTTTTTCCTTTCCTCCTCTTCAATCACCAGGGCCTCGCACAGGCTAAGCAAGGTACTCTAGCACAGAGTTACAACTCAAGCTCTTTTTTATTCTGTATTTTGAGGCAGGATTTTTGCTAAGTTTCCAGGGCTGCCTTACAATTCTCCAGCACACACAGACCTTGAAAGTGAGATCCTTTTGCCTCAGACTGTCAGGTAGCTGAGGTTGCAGGCCTATGCCCACCAGGCTTAGCTTGGAATACTATTTTATTTTCAACCAGAGTTGTGTGCCTAGGGATACCTGACAAGGTACAGGGATATTAATATTGCTACAATTCAGGGGCTATTCTGGGAATCAAGTGGGAAGAGACTGGGGGTTCTGCTAAGCATCATAGGATGCACTAGCTTATGAGGGTGTGGAACTCCAAATATAAGGTGAAGATGTACTAGCTTCTCTTGAAACTCTATCCCCATTCCTATTAACTCCATATTAGTCCCATCTGACCAAATCATGTTTAACACATTTTCATGACTGAGGAAAAACATGTCATTTATTCACAAGATTTTCTCTTATTCTGTCAACTCATTTTTGATTTTTATGTTTGTTTTGTGTAAGATTTTAGCATAGGATTCCATGAAACAAAAGCGATCTTAAGGAAATGCACTGTCTGTAGTCTATCATAGTAGCAGGGATAATGGCGTTTAAAACACTTGCTGATGAAATATTCATGTGTTCACCCACATTTGCTGGTTTCCAGACTCAGAAGTGAAAACTGCTCTTTCATTGGAGTGGGGAGTGGAAGGCAATAGAAGAAAATTTAAAAAGTGACACCTAACACGAATGTAATACATTCTCTAATAAATCATATTATCCCTTTATCCACTGCTTGATAATGTCCTTGATAATGTGTTTTAAACCTATTCATACTCTCCCCAACTCTTCACAGATTCACTCCTTTCTCTACCCACCTGACTTTGTGTACTTTTCAAACACTTCTCCCATTAGGTTATACATTTGATAACTCATTTATTTTATGTATGTGAGTATTTTGCTTATCTGCATATTTGTATGCCATGTGCATGCAGTATCCATGGAGGCCAGGAGAAGTTTTTAGGTCCCCAGGGACTGAGATGACAGATAATTGAGATCTAGCCACCAAATACATGCTGGGAACCAAACCTAGGTCCTCTGGAAGAGCAGCCAGTGCTTTTAACCACTGAGGCATCTCTCCAGCCCCACCTCACTGTTAACTTTGGACTCTACCCCCAATGATTATGTTATGCTGAAAATGTTATCTGTGTCCAGAATAGTTATTTTTCCCCTGTTTCTTTTGAAAAGTTACTCTTTGCACCTTTTGCTAACAGTAGAACCATCCTGGCTTTTCTTTTTCTAGTTCATTTATGGGTGCCCACAGAGCAATGTTACACTAGTTTCAGATTTGGAAGCAAAGTTCATATGAGCCAAACAGTATGGTATGGTGATATGTAGGATGAAAGTGGTACCCAGATGGGCTGGAAGGCCTTACTCCTGGTGTTCTGATGATGGCATCAACATTCTGAGGACCGCAGGATGACGGGTACGTATGATGCCAGTGAGCTTTCATGAAGGGGTTAAACTTGACATTTTCCTTTCATGCAGATCAAGCCATTATCTTTACTACTTGCTCATAATAAGCATCCTTTGTTTGTTTGTTTTTTTTGTTTTTTGTTTTTTTTTTTTTTAAATCCAAAGTCCCTAGCTAGATTTTTCTTCCCCAGGCAATCCTTCCTAGGAGATATCCTTTTCTCTGCCAAAGAACACACTGTACTTTCTGGAGTATAAGTCAACTTTTAATGCAGAAAAAAATCTGTGCCAAATTCGGGGATCATCTTATACAGCAGGTACTTCCCTGCAGCTTGCTTCCCCTTGCTTCATATGTCAGGCATATATAGTAGGGGGAGCCGCTGCTAGTTTCCTGCTCTGTGCAGGGAGTATAAAGCAGAGAGGAGCAAGTCGCACACATCTTCCTGTACCCTGAGGAGGAGAACTTGAGAGTGGATTGGCTCTCCACCAGAACCTACCAGTTTGACTAGGAGTGCTGTGTATGAAGTGCAAAAGAGGCAGTGTAGCCAGGCACTGGCTGGTCTGCTGGCACTTAATAAAGCGTCTGTCTGCCTGTGCCCTGCATGCAAATAGACACAAGCCTGAATCTGCTGCACAGGGTGTGCAATGGAGGAGGGGTAGTCTTACACTATGGGCGTTCCAGATTCTATATCTTAAAAGTCGGGGGTCATCTTATATGCCCGGTGTCATCTTATAAACAAGAAAATATAGTAGTTCTTATCTAGAAACTCTTGGGGCTGGAGAGATGGATCAGTAATTAAGAGCTGATCTTCTAGAGGATCTGGGTTCAATTCCCAGCACCTACAAAACAGTTCACAACTGTCTGTCATTGGAGTTCCAGGGAGTGTGACGCCTCTTCTGGCCTCCATGGATCATGCATGCACATGGTATACAGATATGCATGCAAACAAAACACCCACAGACATAATAATAAATAAATAAACAAAAACAACTAAAAGAAAATGTCTACTTGTAGTACGAATGAAGAAAATGTTTCCTCTGGTCATCTGTACCTTGTCCCTCAATGTTGGATCTTTCTAAAACTCTTTGAATCATTTTGCATAATTTGTTAGCTCACACTGAGAAATACAGACTGTGGGAAACTATTGCTCATGTTCCTGAATGGGAGGAATTGTAAAGCCTGAGGGGTTTACCCAGGACCTGTCCTTGGAAACCTTGAGGTTTGATGACTTTCTTAAATGGCTAAAACTAGTTTTGACAACCTGGTATTACTCTAGGGCACCATTCCTGGATGTTCCCATGACAGCATTCAGCAATGCACTTCAATCCAGCCAACATTTCCCATGGTGACATGGAGTCAACTGTGGAGGGACAGCTAGTGATTTGAGTCTAGTGATAATTTTTAAATACGGCCACATTAGACACTTAGGATTTTCTGACTCAGCAATTTTCAAATTTTATAACCTGATAGTTTTCAAATAATCTTCTTATTTCCTTGAAGGGGGAAACCTAATGTCCAAGTGAATTGGGTGACCTGCTGAAGGTCCCATTACACATAGGAAGCAGAGCTTTACAAGACCAGCTTTCTAAAGCCCAGCCTCTCTTGTTAGTCTTGCATAGACTTGGTATCTGAGCCCTTCACTCTGAAAATGAGCCCTGCCCCCCAGCCTTCTGTGTGTGTACTTTTCAGAGACAAGATTTGATTCAGAAAATCCTTGTTCCCTGGAATCTACCCAACTGAGCTCTCAAAGCTACTTCCTGAAGAGATGCTATTAATCTCTCAAATCCTTTAATCACAAACTGCAGGAGAGGCTCAGCTAGTCCATTCTTTGGTGCAACTCCATGGGGCCTACGAGAGGCTGTGAAAAGGGTTAGGATCACAGAAGAATGGCCTCTTCTCTGGCCATTTCTTTGATTTTGCTCTTAAAAGTAAAGCCATCAATGGGGTCTCTGTATCTCTGGGTTTGTGGAGCCCACAGAGGTCTCTCTGACTCCCTGGAGATAAAGGTAAAACATTTACTATGCATTTGGCCCTTAGCCCACTTGCTTACTTTCATTTTCTCATCTCAGCGAAACCTGAGTTAGCTGTTTTACTATCTCTGGTTTGCAGAGAGGGACACTGTAGCTCGAGGTGCATTACTGAGTTCCCTGAGGAAAAGAGAGCCAACAAGATTTAGAATGTGTCTAACAGAGCATGCATCCTTTTTAATGGCATTGTGTCAAATGAAGACCCCAGGCCAGTGTCACAATACAGGAGTCCTGCTTTGCTATTGGGAAAGGGACACAGAGTCACATGATTTTGAAGACTGAACAGCACTTAGCCAGCATCTGTGACAAACAGATGCAATTGCTTTTCACCTTTTCAGCATCTACTGTAGTGCTTATAGACAGCATGTGGGAAACACTTGGTTGGTAGAAGAGTTTTTACTCTAAGGACTGGTACATACAGGGTCCTCCTTGCATAGATTGGGTAGAAGCCAATAATCCTATAGTTTACAGGACTGCCTTTTGTGCTAAGGGATCTTCTGATCTCAGATGTCAACAGTGTTAAGGCACACTGCTGAAGGTGAAGCCAGCCAGGCTGACAGCTGATACTCATAGCTCATAAAGCAACATTAGTCTTAGTAAGTTTTTCAGAGTTAGAATTCCCTTTGGCTTTAGACCTCTGACACTTGTGTCTTTTGCCTATACCCAGCCTATTTGCCTTGCTCCACCCAAGACCATGAACACAGCCAGGTCTGGAGAGCTTACTCTCAAAAGCCTAGACGATGGGGAACTGGGCTCTTATGTTATGTGGTCTTTGCTCTGAAGTTGGTCCTGATTTATGCCTATACTCTGGAAGGTGCTTTGCTACAAGCCCTTGAGCTACAGGAAAGCAAACCTGGAACTCATGGATTTGGTGAGGGCTAAAGGCAGGCAGCGAAGAGGAAAAGTCAAGGCTTGCTGCCCAAGTGGGAATGCTGGCTACTATCTGATTAGCTTTGAGACAGGCTAGTCCATCTCTCTAATGTTCACTGCTCTCTGAGGCTCGCTTCCATTGCCTTTTAACCTGTAATATAGAAATGATAATATCAGCTTCCCTGAGCTCCTCAGAGCATTGCATGAGCTAATATTGCTAATATTTGCCAGATAATACATGACAAAGAGCTTAATCCTCCATACCCCCCCCCCAAAAAAACCTAGCTGTAGTCATGTGAACTCATTCCAGTAAGTCAGGGTACATGCACATGAGGCAGATAAATCATTTTGATAAATTCTTGTATGTACATGCAGGATTCAAAGTGACTGTATTAATATAATCAGCCCAAACTAAGCTGCCTTGCAGAGCACAGCAGCCATTAGCATAAATGGGAGAAATGGCTAGCAAATTGGCATGGGGGAAGGTATGTAAAGTTGAGAAATGGTGTATTTTGCTACAATAAATTTTTAAAAGTTAGAATCTTTTGCTTCCTTCCAACACACACACACACATGCACAAACACACACACACACACACATGCTTGCACACACGTACACACCAGAGAGAAGGAGAAGAACAGAGAGAAGGAGAGGGAGAGGGGGAGGGGACAAAGGAGAGGAGGGGGAGGGGGAGGGGACAAAGGAGAGGAGGGGGAGGGGGAGGGGACAAAGGAGAGGAGGGGGAGGGGGAGGGGACAAAGGAGAGGAGGGGGAGGGGACAAAGGAGAGGAGGGGGAGGGGGAGGGAGGAGAAGAGAGAGAGAATGATGTTGTAGCTTTAAATTTCGGTTCCATAATTATAAACTCTAGAACCCTTCATGAGTTTTTCAATTTCCCTAAAGCTTCATTCCCTCACAATGTGAATGCCTTTGCCAAGATTCTTATTTTATGAGCTGTTGTAATGTTGAAGATTAATTAACATATGGAAGGTTAAAATGATTTCTGACACACTTTAGGTCTCCACAATGTGAGATCCATTTTTTTTCTTATGATGTACCCTTCTTTGTGTCCTCACTATGCTGAGGACTCAGTGTGTTCCTCAGGCAAGACCACATACTTTTTCTTACGAGCACTTCAGTAAGAATTATAGATTTATGCCTGCTTCTATTATATGTCCTCCTTATTGTTGGAATACCTAGTTGAGATAAAGATTGTATCCAGTGTCTTTTTATGGTATTTCTACCCAATTTCTAGTCATAGAAATCTTGGGAAACAATTTACCAATATCTAACCTCAGTCAGGAATGTGAACTCTAGGGTCAGGGAGGCTATACTTAAGAGTCCTACCCATCTAGAGCAAATTAGAAAGCACTCAGAGACTGTCTCCTTTCCTAAGGATGGACCTTGAAGGACCTGGAAGTATATCAGACTTTGACAGAGCGCTGTGCACATAAGAGAGAAAGTGGGCATCCACGGGAGTTTCTCCAGGAGGCTCACATGTTGTATGCGCTCATATCCTTTTACTATGATTGAGTAAGATATAGCTTGGACAAGTCTAGCATTTTTTTTTTTCACCAGTACATCTCGTAGCAAAAGGTTACTTCTTTTTGCTTGATTTCAGACAAAATTCATTTCTTTGAAGCATACTGAAATTAAAATTCACATAAAGAAGAAAACATAGGTTGGACATGGTGGCGCATGCCTTTAATCCCAGTACTTGAGAAGCAGAGGCTGGCAGATCTCTGTGAGTTTGAGGTCAACCTGGTCTACAAAGTGAGTCCAGGACAGCCAGGGCTCTGTTACGCAGAGAAACCCTGTCTTGAAAACCAAAAAGACAAAAACTAAAAATCCCTACAACAACAACAACAAAAAGAAGGAAACATAATGGTGACAAGACTTCCTTTTGCTCCACAACTTTCAGAAAGACAACTGTGGTGGTTTGAATGACAAATGTGCCCCACAGGCTCAGGCATTGCATACAAAGTTCCCAGGTAGTGGTGCTAGTTAGGGAGGTTTAGGTGGCATAGCCTGGCTGGAGAAATTACATAATTGGGGGGGGGGTAGCTTTGAAACTATATTGCCACATTACTTTCAACTTCCTTTCTCTGTCTCCTGCTTGCTTTTGAAGATGTGAGCTCTCGACTTCCTGCTCGCTGTTGACACGCCTGCTGTTTTCTGCCATGCCTCCCCACCATAAATGGACCCATCTTCTTCTAGAACTGTTAATCCCCAGAACTCTTCTTCTGTGAGTGGCTTCTGATTCTGGTGTTTTATCACCGCAATAGGAAAGTAACAAATGTAACCACCCTATCCACAACAATTAGTGATTGAGATTGACACAGTGAGGCTAGCCTTTTGCTTCCATTTTAGAAGAACTACACATGGCACTTGATCTAGAGTCTCCCTGAGGTTTCTACCAAGGGCCCTCTGAGTCATATCTTGAGTTTTTTTTTTTAAACTTCATTTTGTATGCTCCCATATGACACACAGCTCCTCAGTATAATATTTGAAACAGCTGCTATCTGCAATCTAATTCAAATTAAATTTCAGTAAGGAATTGCTAAGAACAGAACAAGTAGATCTGAGAAACTTTTGACTAAGACATATTTGGGAAACTGGGAGGGAAAGACAGTACAAAAGAGGACATTCCTCTGTCCTCCAATTCCTTCCTTCCTTAGCTCTCTAACTGAACACTAACTGAACAATCATATTCAGTAGCTGCCCAGTGCCACAAAATGGCACTACTTAGCACCAATCTTTAAGATAGTGTCAAACCAAACATAGAAAAAAAATAGAGAGAGATTTCTCCCAGTGTTATCTACCAGCTGATGCAGGGCAGAGAAAATGATGGCATCCTAATTCACCTTAAGTACAATAGTTTAATTATGTCTGCAAACACCACATATACATTTCATACTAGAAGGATATTAGAAGGAGGGAAATGATTGAGCTCGGGGTGGGGGGCAGGGTTAGAGCCCATGGGTTGCAGAAATGGGCAAATCATAGGCAGTAAACTCATATCTTCATATATTCTAAGAAAACAGAGTCAAAAAAAGGAAAAGATTGAAGGAAAGCAGAAGACAGAGAAACAAAGAATATATAACTCCTATTTTTTTAATCTTTTTCTGATTATCCATGATACCATGATATGGCTGCCTAAACAAGACCTGGAAAATGACAGCACTCATAGACAATCCATGGTGGAAGTTAGAAATCTCTAGAAGCCCCAAGCCTAGACAAAGAACTACAGGCAGCTGAAGGCTGACAAGAAAAGAACTAGCCTCTCCCAGGCCTGAGAGACCAAGGGGTCATCCTTAAGATCATGTACACAAAAGCAATAATAAAAAGACTTGGTAGATAGAATTTATATATTTACAGACACACACACACACACACACACACACACACACACATCAAAGAAAAGGAGGCCATGAATTTAAGAGCAAATAAGTGGATGAGTGTGGAAACGATTGATGGGACAAAAAGGAAGGAGGAAAATCATGTAATTATATTTTATTTACAATTTTCAAATTATTAAGAACAAGCTCTAAAGAGAATTGAGGAAGATCAGACAATCATTTAAAACCCAGTGAAGCCATTTCAGCCAATCACATCGTTATCCCTAATCAATGCCAGTTTTTAAAATAAATTTCCTAGATACCTCTAGCTTCTAAGAAGACAAAGAAAGATTTATCACCAACCAAAAGGCCTTCTGAAAGTCATATCCACAGAAACTTGGCTCAAGGGGGAAATGCATCACTTTCTGGTCAGTTTATTCTTAGAAGAAGAAAAGCCAATGCACTTCCCACAGGCTTCAGGGAATCTAGTCTGCACTCCTGATGTATGTCCCTTGTGGGAAAAGTCAGCACAGATGTCTATGATGGTTACTTTTAACTGTCAGGTTGATGCAATCTATAATCATATGGGAAGAGAGATTCGATTGAGGCATTGACAAGATCAGATTGTCCTGGGCATGTCTGTTGCGGGGTTTGTCTTTATAGTAATTGATATGGGAAGACTCAACGCATTTTGGGTGGCACCATTACCTTGGATAGGAGTCCTGAGGTACAGAGGACAGGGGAAAGCTCTCTTGAAAGTAAAGACACACTTATCTCTTTGCACTTGACTGTGGATGTGATGGACTAGCTGTAAAAGTTTCTGCCTTGACTTCTCTGAGATGATAAATTATGACCTGGGATTATAGCCAAATATAACCTTTCCTCCCCAACCCACCTTCAGTCAGGGTGTTTTCATCACAGAAACAGAAATGAAGCTATGACAATTTCCCATCAGGAAATTCAGTGGACAGTGAAGGCAGGAAGGGCCTATTTCCTGTATTCTTAGAATTTGCTAGGCAAAAACTATATGATCCATTTTCACAAGACAAACGTGGGCTGAGTATGGCACACAGCTATTCCAGAGGACTTCTAGAAGATAAGAAGAATCCTTGTGGAATAGTATATGAACCACCTGCCCAAGAATGGTGTGCCTTCCTTGCTGTTTTGTGTAGGAACAGCTTTGTAATTCTAGCACTAGGAATCTCCAAAGAGATTCTTTCCTAAGGGAAGCAGGTAGCCTAACAAGGTCCTTTGGGCAACAGCCCAGCCTCCAACTGGCTCCCATGAGACCCAAAGCTCCAGCCAGCAGCACCAGGCAAGTCAGAGACTGATGAGGCAGAGTGTGCTGCTATGAACCTGATGCCTTCATTCAAGGCTCAGAGCTATCAAGTTAAGGTTATGTCTCAGAAGGTACACTAAAATGGGTTTGAAACATGGGTCTTTGTATGTCTTTTGTAAGACATACAAAATGTCTGGACAAAGCTTGTATTTTGTTTCTTGTAGTACCAGCAGGGCGATGATGCCTCTGATGGGGCAGAACGTCTACCAGGGGCTATGCAAATTTCATGAGAATGTGGACAAGATGATTACCCCAACACTTTGACCCAGATATAATAGTGAGATCGCAAATGAAGTTAGCATCTAATCATGAGATGTGTAGGAGTTCTTTAACAGACTAATAAATAGCTGAATACTGAAGGAAGTCCTAGCCTAGGACTTCAGCCCACAAAGAAGTCATGAGCCAGGAACATGCCATGAGTGCTTCATTGAAATCAGTTATTCTTCAAAACAGATCTACATCAATATAGAAAATATTGTCTCAAATTAGTTCGGATCTGGATTTGAACTCCACCTGCTCATTACATCCACTGGACATAGTTTGTATCTTATTTCTTTTTATCCATTGAAACAGTATGATCTGCCTCGTAACCAGGAGACTTACAGAAAATGTACATAAAGATTTAAGTAACCTTTAGTAACCATAAGATTCCAAAAAAGCAGTAGAAGAAATCAGCAACAAGATGGGGAGTTATTTTGGGTGTTAATATGTAGGCAGAGTAAATGGATATTGTCATTAAGTGTCCCTTAATAAAAGTTAAAATGAAAAACTATTTAGCAAAGAATATTCATTATCTCTTAATAGCTTTCATCATCTTTCTTATATTATATAAAAACTTCCCTTTAACTGACTGTAATTTTTTTTCCTCTTCTGAACTTTTATTGTATAAATAATAAGTGCCGCCTAATCTAGGACTTAATCGTCTCATTACTTTTGTGTTAATTGTCTTCTTACACGAAGGCTTATCTCCTAAATTATGTTGCACAGTTCACTGAAGACAGCACAGACGATATAGGTTTGCAATATTTGCTTGGATGTTTTAAGTTGTCAACCAATCTCAACAAAACTGAACAGAAAGGATTTAAGTCTTTAAATTTATCACTGTATAAAGATGAAGTCTGTTTTGAATATTGATCATAAGTATAAGCCCAAACACTCACACTCCATTCTTTCAGTGTTTTCTGTAGTTTGTGATAAAATCAGAACTGTAGTAAGAAACCTGACAGTCACCCTGTATTGGACGAGAAACTTCCTTCAGCCTTTGCCTGGGCCACAGCCATGACAAAGGCAGGCAGGGAAGAGGACAGGCTTCCTCTCGACAATACTTCAAGTTGCATTTCAACATGGAATCTCATGGAGTTTGCCTGTGGCATTTTGAAAAGAATTTCATTAAATGTTGAGAACACGTCATAAGCTCCCTTAAATGGAAGGGTAATGGCTCATAACATTTGTAAGCTTTTTAATTTCATGGACTACAAGCAGCATAATCAGGACCTATTAAAGTCAATCAACTGTGCCAAGTGGGGCTACCTACCTTTGCTTTGTTTCTGTTTTTCTGGTGGATGTACCTTGTGAACCAAGGGGTAGCAAACCCCAGTAACATTCTTCAAGGCTCACACTGGCGTGTCACATTCTGAATAACTTCCGATGAAACCACTGTGGCTCTATTTGTATATACGGGATGAACAGGCACCTGTGGGAAATGACTCTCTCCGGAAAAGAGAGATTTCTCTTTGCGTTTGCTTCCTCTCACGAGGCAGAATGTAGAGAGAATTCAAAACCAGCCACCTGGCCATTCTAACCTGTATTAGTAAATGGAAGTTAGTAAATGGAACCTAGGGAGGATTCCTGTATTCTGCAGCACAGAAGTGGCTGGCCAGCTACTGGTCCTGTTCTGAGGGTCTCTTCTACCACCAAACCTTAACCTCTAACAGTGACCACTTACAGCAGGTTAAGCATTGGGTATTGTTGTAGGCAAATTGCTATATTCACTGCTTTAGGTTTCGCGAAAACTCAGTGATTTAAAGGATAAATATCGAGATGTCAAATCACATGTGAGAAGTTACAAAGGTAGAAACGGGCAAAGCCGCACTCCAAACCATTTTCAACTGGCCCTAAATCACACGTGTGGTGCTTTTATGCTTACTTTCTTTAGACATGCCCTGATGCTAATGCTCCCAGAGGAATGAGAGGCTCTCGAGAGCACTTCCACAAAGGAAATAGAAGTGTCATTTTAGCACGGCTGAAGGCAGTAGAGTTAAACAGAGGGAATTTATATCACAGTCAAGGGAGAAGGTACACACCAAAACTTGGAGAGTAGAGCTGAATATAGTTAATCAGAATATGGCAAAAGTGACAATCATATCAACAGTATGAGAAGGAGGAAGAAAGACCTGAGCTAGAGCAAGTGGTAGGTACCCAAGATGGTTAATCTCCACTGCCAATTTGACAGGAGATGGATTTGCCTAAGTCACACTGGATGTGTCCGTGGGAGTGCTACCAAGGAACCTCGCCTGAGCTATGGAGCACCAACCCTGAATATAAGAGGCTCCATTCCGTGAACTAGACTCCCGACCCTCGAAAAAAAGAGAGGAGTAGGAAGGAAAATGCACGAGACCAGGGCTCATCTCCCTTTCATGACTATGGATGCCTTGGATTCACTGCCAGAAAGATAATCAGGGTGTGCATATTATAATGAGAAGAATTTACAAAGCAAGTTGATTTCAAAATGTAGGCAATCTTTCTCTAAATGTTTCCCAAAGATGATTGAGTTCTAGGACAACCATTAGCAACATCAAATTCACTCCTTTCCTATGCATCTACAGTGGTACTGGTAGGGCTGCAAAGATACTTTCTAATATCTTCTGTGTTTGGTTATTGAAATAGAGAACCAGAAGCAAGAAAGGAGAGTTTTCTGGAAGTTTACAAGTTCTGGAAGCTTTACCCATTTCATATAGTGTTTTGTATCAACAGACTCACAAATGATTGGAGTGCTTAGACATTTAGAAATTAAATAGTTTGATAATCTATCTAAAACATAGCCATAGGACTTCATTTCACTGAAATATTATGGTGATTGTGTATATCTGTGTGTCACTAAGTTAATTTGTGCCCAAGCCCTTGACCATTCCCAAACAGGTACTGTAATACAATTCTAAATTAAAGGCATAATTAGAAAAAGGCTATGTTCCCATGGGGGTTTACAGAGACTACAGTACCAACCAAAGAGCATGCATGGACTGGGTCCAGGCCCCCAACACATATATATCTGATGGGCAGGTTGGTCTTCATGTGCATCCTCTTAGCAAGTGCTGTGGGAGCTGTCTCTGACATGGACTCTGTTGCCCGCCTTTGGATTACTTTCCCCTAGCTGCGCTGCCTTGTCTAACCTCAGCAGGAGAAGATGTGCTTAGTCCTGATGTGACTTGATATATTGGGGTGGTTGGTTCAGGGATGGGGTAGGGACTCCCCTTTTCTTAGGAGAAGGGGAATAGTGGAAGGAGGTAGAGGGTAGGACCTCGAGGAAAGGAGGGAGGGGGCTGAGATCAAGATATAAAGTGAATAATAAATAAATAAATAAATTTAATTAAAAAATAGATAATATTGCCACACAATAAAAGAAAAGATAAAGGCCATGTTGTAGTGGGAGATAGTGTGTCCAACTTTTGAAACTGCAAAATGATGTTGTCATCTGCAAGGTACATGCTCAAGAACTGTGTGACTCGGTGATAAACAAATGCTGTGAAAATAAACTCATAATGTTTTAAGTACATTTACCCATTCACATTGGGCCGAATTCATGGCTAACCCGGGGTTGTAAAGCCCACAGAGCACAGGCTAGAGTCTCCTGATGGGGCATCTGTGGTTTCGGTGGAGGAGAAAGCTAGAATAGAAGGCAAGAGATGGAGTGTGCAAAGCAGTAACTGGTAGAAAGTAGGAAATAAGATCATCTCATCTTCGCGGCACTAGCAGGAAGTCTGTATTTTCCCCTGGATTACAGAGAAAATAAGTTAGGCAAACAACACAATATAACCTATAACTACCTTCTGCCACTCAAGATAGTAGATAGTAGAACATTCCAATTAAGGTCAGTGTTAAAATCTACTTGTGGAATGTGTGTGTGTGCCTTGGGCTTGGGGAAGGGGTGACAGGTGAGTGGGTGGGGTCATGGCTCATCAGTTAAGAACACTTGCTGCTCTTGGAATGGACCTGCACCCATACGGCAGCTCACAGCCATCTGTATCTCCAGTTCTAGGGGAACTGACACTCTCTTCTGGCCTCTTTAATATGCTTACAAATATGCCAACAACACACGCATATCACATAAAAAAAGAATAATTTTATTTCCTTTTTTAAAAAGAGGATCCAGTTGGATTGGAATATGAGATATACATTCCTTTTAAACTTCTGGTGCTTACCTCTAGTGAGACAACTACAATTACAGATTCTTCACAGAGCATGCAGCCCAGGCATCCTGGGGCATCAGGAATCTAATTGTAGTCATCTCAGTAGACTCTTCACAAAGAAGTGAAATGGGACATTTACCTAGCTCTATGTCTACTGGGTTTTCAGCACGGAAGTTGGAGCTCACTTTGCCTACATTCAAATTAAGTAAAAGTGTTTTTTATACCAACTAATTTATTTAATCTCTTTAACATCAAGCCTGTTTTTGTCTATTAAAGATACAAATAGTCAGTGTTGAAAGAGAACCAACACCCAGAGCAGTCATAAGAATGCCATAAGGTTTGCTACCAAGACCCGGAGAGGTCCTTTGATGCATAGAATGCTGACATGGTCCCTGTAATTGTGCCTCAGGATGGCATAGAACCCCGCCTGGTATTGCATGCCTGTCATCCCACCACTTAGGAAACTGTGGCAGGAGGATCAAAAGTTGAAAGTCACCCTGCACTGCATAGGGCATTCGAGGGGAGCCGGGGGGTCCAAAAATAAACACATAGAATAATGGAACTAGTTTCTACACCATTTTCTGTTAGTAATTTTTCAGTTATCCTGAGAACATAATAGTTGTATTGTCCCAGACCTCTCTACAGGGTCCTTCCTCCTTTACTTAGTAGAGCCTTTGTGGCTCTCTTGGAACATGAATTTACTGAATAAGGCTGTATGCATAAACCTCAGCAACACTATGCTTTGTGGGTTCTTTAAGGTTTCTTCCTCAAGGGGTAATTTAAAAATATAGATAAGGCAGTTTGGTAGGCCAACCGTAATAAAAATTAAAATATATAGCGTGACCTTATAATCAATATTACTGGATCTCAAAGGACCTTAGTAAGCCTTGTGGCATGAATGGTGGTGAATACCCAAAGAGTTTTCTGTATTTATCTGTGAAGGGATGGCAATGACCACCCCACCCTGCCACTTCACACACACACACACTCACACACACACCCACTCACACACACACCCACTCACACACACCCACTCACACACCCACTCACACACACACTCACACACACACATACTCACACACACTCACACACACACACACCCACTCACACACACACACACACACACACACACACTCACACACACACACACTCACACACACACACTCTCACACACACACACACTCACACACACACACACACTCACACACACACTCACACACACACACTCACACACACACACCATTCATCACTGTGCTGTGGTTGCCCATCAACTTAAACATTTACGTTATTTTTATGCAACAACATTTGAATTTCCCGACAACTTTAGGGGTCTGTCCTTATCCTCGAGACAGGGTCTCTTTGTGTCTTGCTGCATTCACCAGACTAGCTAGCCCATGAACTTATGGGGATTTTCATGTCTCTGTCTCCTACATAGCCAAGAGAGCTGGAATCACAGGCATATGCTACTGTGTGTGGCTTTATACAGATTCCTGGAATTCAAACTCAGGGTGTCACTCTTATGCTGTACACCGAGTATTGAACCCATCGAGCCAGCTCCTCAGTCTTATCTGTACTTTCCTTTTTAAGTTAATTAATTTATTCACTTTACATCTCAATCGTGTCCCCCTACTTCCTCTCCTCCTTAGTCCTACCCCCTTATATCTTGCTAATTCCTATTTTCTTTCTTTCTTTCTTTCTTTCTTTCTTCCTTTCTTCCTTCCTTCCTTCCTTCCTTCCTTCCTTCCTTCCTTCCTTCCTTTCTTTCTATATTGCCATCCAATTCCTGTTTGTACTGATACCAAACAACTCCTTACAGAATAACTTCAAACAGTAGAAACTTATCATTTCACAGTCCTGGAAGCTGACAAGTCCAAGGTCAAGATACCATTAAGTTCAGTCATATAGTATGTATGGGCTGCTCTCCACTGCTAAGATGTTTTCTCATTTCCATGTCCTTCAGAGGGGAGGCCTGTATGTACTCAAGCAGTGAAAAGGACAGAATGGGTGTAGGTGGTTTTATGTTCTTTTTTATGGCTTTTTGAGAGAAAGTTTTGAGACAAAGTGTAGTCCTGGCTGTCCTGGACTGGCTTTGTAGATCAGCGAGGCCTTAAACTCACAGAGATCCACCTGTCTCTGACTCCTCAAGTCCTGCAATTAAAGGCATGCACCACCGTGCCCAGATGATCTTTTTTTTTTTTTTTTTAAATAATGGTCTCAAATCACAACAGAGGATTCCCATTATCTCTTTATCTCTTTTCTTTCTTTCTTTCTTTCCTTTTATTTTTACAAGGACTAAGAAAAAATTAATATCAGTTTATAAATAGAACTTTATCATAGTAAAATGAGAAGGTAATCTTGTTTGATCGAGCCTATGACAGAAATAACAGATCTGAAATGATGTAATCTCAGAAAGATTATTCTTTTACACATTTTTTATTGAAAAATAAAATAATTCACACTACATCTCATTCGCTATCCCATCCCATGCATTCTCCCATTCCTCCCTCCCTCCCACTTTCACCTCATTCCCCTTTCCTATGACTGTGACTGAGGGGGACCTCCTCCCATGAATATGATGCTAGGGTATCAAGACTCTTCTCTGTAGTCTGCTATCTTTCTTTCAAGTGCCATTAGGCCTCCCCATCAAGGGGACCAGAGTTCAGAAAGATTATTTTAAAAGAAACTTTAAAACCGCAACTATTTCCTCAGAATTTAGAAATAGCTAAGCAATTTTGCTGATGTGTCCCCCTGGCTGCTCATCTATGAGAGTATCACTTCCTCTACAGCACATTCCCAACTGTAACAAGGTTCACTGTTGAGTATCTGGTTTTAAGACATATTCTTCAATTGAACAATCAACCAAATAACTCAGAACAATCAACCAAATAACTCAGGTGTCAAATTCATAAGGATTATCTTCTCTATGTATGCTTTCATGAGCCTGCAGGTAGGTATACATTTACATATGTGGGTGGGTATGAGTGTAGAAGCCAGAGGTCAACCTCAGGTGATTCACAGATGCCATCTACCTCATTTCCTTGAGGCAGGCTCAATTACACTCCTGAACTTGCCAAGTAGGGTAGACCAGGTGGCTTGTGGAATCTGTCTGCCTGCCTCCATTGTACTCGGCTTACAATAAGCATGCCACCACACCTGGCATATTTACCTGGGTCCCAGGTATCTCTTAAGGAAACCATTTTTAAATTTAAATTTATTTTTAAACTTTCATTGCCTTTACATCCCAATAGTAGCCCTAGTCTTCAGAAAGGGAGAGCCCTTCTCCCCTACCAACTGACCCCAGCCTATCAAGTCTCATCAGGACTGCCTGCATTCTCTTTCTCTGTGGCCTGGTAAGGCACCTCACCAGGGAAAAGTGATCAAAATGCAGGCAACAGAGTCTATGGCAAGGAAGCCCCTGCTCCCCTTCATAGGGGACCCATATGGAGACCTAGCTGCCTATCCACTACATCTGAGTGAGGGGCCTAGGTCCTCTCCTTGCATGGTCCTTGTTTGTTGCCATCAGTCTCTGCTGACTCCTCCCCCTGGGCCCAGATTTGTTGACTCCTGTCGCTTCTGGGTCCTACTACCCCCTTCTCCCCCCAAGTCATCCATAAGACTCCCTGAACTCTGCCCAAAGTTTGACTGTAAAACCCAGCTTCTGCTTTGATACCTTGCTGGCTGGAGTCTTTCAGAGGACAAGCACAGTAGGCTCCCATCCTGCTTCCTCTCTTCAACTGTTTCCAATATCTATTCTCTTTGCCCTTCTGAATGATAATTACCAATCTTCCCTAGGGTTCTGCTTGTTGCTTAGCTTCTTTAGGTCTGCGGTTATCCTGTATTTAAAGGGACCATTTTTACATAAGCCTAAAGGTTAAATGGAGGTGACATATTTTAACCAGAGAGCTCCCTGTCCCACGTTTTGCTAATGTATAACGCCGTGACTCTATGAAGTCTTTGTGGCAGTGATGTGAAGCATGGTAGTGACTTCAATATCTTAAAGAGCTCAGATAGAAACAAGCAAAAAATATCAGGGATGCTTTGAAACGAGGGACTCTTCTTATGTTATCAAGTGAAGTGAGAAGCAAGCAATAGTTTTAGGGTAATAATTAAAAAATGAACCCCACACCATTTGTTAAGTCTTAATGAGCTACTACCTAAGAATAACTCATCTTGCCATAAATATTCCCCTCATGTTTAGAAACAAAATTGAGCTTCAACTGAAGGCTAAAACCAATCTATATAGCTTGATGGTAGAACACTTCAATTATCCTACCATCTGTACTTGTGGTTTTCTCTTGAGAGGAGGCAGTTTGATTTCCAGGACTCTGATGTTGCATAACGGGAGGGAGCAGTGGCTCCAACCTAGAGCAAGGCACACTGCTGTACCAAGTAAGGAGGACAGCATGACCAGCTGACTGTTTCACTCTTTCACCTTGGTGGTTGCCATCACAACCCACCCTTCCTTTTCCTTTCAACAGATGCATCTAAGGACTATTTATTAGTCTTAAAAACCTCATTTCCTTCTCAGACATTTTGGTATTTGCCCAGGGGCTAAACTCTTCTGATAAAGACAGAGTTCCTCATGAACATGGAGAGTCCCACGCTCACAATTTTAGGCAACCCCCACTTAAAACGTTGCTGGTAATAAATTACAGTGCACTGCATCAAAAGGTTACCCTCTGCTGCTTCCAGAGATCACAAAGATCAGTAGAACAATATAAATGTGCTTATCATTTCATCGGCCAAAGAAATGTTCCCTTGCACCTTTGAATTGACATCTTCCAAACAATCATCTGTGATTTTGACAAGGAACATGTTTTTTTAAATTGAGACCAAGAGTGCAATACACAATAGCAATTATGAAGCACCCGGTGCAAGGAGCCCTGATGGAAGAGGAGTCTGTTTTCATTGAAACATTATGAAAAACAGTTTAAAGTAACTTTCTTTTTCCTAACAATTAAATTGTGAAGAACAACAAAGCTTTCAGGAATATAGCAAAACATGAGTCATCCTTAAAGCTAGCTCCTCTCTGTATTAGCCTCTGTATTATGCTCAACAGGCACTACTGGCTGTGAGCTGCCCCTGGACTGTAACTCTCCTTTTCTTACCATTTAAAGAACATCAATCAAACCATAGTCGACTCTGGCACGCTTTATTTTAAGCTCTTAAATGTTATGTAAGAAGTAATCAAGAAACAAGCAGTCTCAGTTTTGGTGGCTATTGTATCAGGACGGATGTGGCAGTCCTCCATCAGTCTGCACCAATCACTGTATCAGCACAAATGGGACAGGTGACATTGATAAGGCACACTGATGGAGAGGAGAGGCTCCAAGGTTTGAAGGGCTGGAAGGGCCGACATTTAATGCTTGGTCCATGGCATTTCTACATTCCCAGGAGCCGACACTCGCCTATAGAGCACATGGACTGACATCTCTAGCTTCTTAGTGCAGGGATGTTGGATGGACTTCACAACCTTTACAGCATCTTTCTCTCTTCTATCCACTGAGTTGCCCATCTCCCGTCAGGCCACACTGTAGCTCATGCTTCCTGCCTTGTGAATGAATACTTAGCATATTCATGAATGGATAGTTAACTCACACACAAACACCTGCAAAGGAGACACTTGTCCTTATTTCTTCCTAACAGGTATGAACCTAAGAGAGCATTATCTGTCCCAAAAATCTCAGCTTCCTACCCTTTCACAGTTAGAGTCTAGGGACTTCAGTGGCTTAAAGGAGACAATAATAACGTTTTTTAAGTGCTAGCAATATACAATCACATTGAAACTTAGTGACTTATGTTCAAGACATCGTTCTATATTATATTATTAACCTTCTATATACATATAATAACTTTCAAAATGCTTTAATGGGCTTATGAGGTAGAGATATAACTGTGCCCATTTTTAGGGGAGCAAAGTGAGTCACAGAAAAGGTCAAGACATTTATTCAAGCTAACATACCTTAGTGAAAGGGAAGACGCAGGATCTAGTTAAGGAAGGCAGTCCTTCAGACTCTGATCCTGTGTGTGTGTGTGTTTAAGGTTTACTACTGATATTACAAGATATCCATGTGTAGTACACATGTATAGAACAAATATATACTCTTAGTACCATACTTCTAAGTCATACTGTTAAGGAGATTTGATAGAGTAAGGGACGCACATGGTAACTAGATAGATAATTATACAATTTGCATCTGCAGTACCAAGTACCAGGCAGGTGGTGCAACAGGCTGCTGAGCACCATCATCTTGTATTTGAGTTTTCAAGGGAAAACTACTTACTGAAGACTATGCCTTTCAACAAGCCATAGCAAACCCCTGATCATGTCCAAAATGCAAAGAACCCAAGACAGGAAGGAGCTTGTTCAAGGCATCACTGCCCATCAGTGGGACATTATAAAGGGAACCTTCCTGCCAACTTTGAATCCAGTTGCCTTCCCCAAACACTAATCTGCTATCATTAACTTCTCTTTCTGTCTGAAGTTTTAAGAAAATTCTAGTGTTCTGCTTCTGGAGGCGGGGGCGCAGTGAAGGGGAAGATTCTTTCCTTTTGGATAATTCCCAGTCACATTCTAGGTTTTGAACTTTCTCTTCCATCTATTAGCTCAGCCTGTTCCTGCTTCCTGTTCCACTTTGGACTCTTCCCAGTCTTGCACCATTTTGTCATCTATAGCTAATATGCTACTGTACTTTGGTTTCTGTGAGGTCTCTCCAACCCTTTGCACAAATGCTACACATTGTGTGGAGGAGGAATGTTTATGGTGTGAGATAATCTTGAAAAAAAATGTCACTCACTGATCAGGGTCTTCACAAGACTGAGACCAAAATGATGGACAGGGAATAAAAAGAGAGTTCAAGCCAAGCTGAACGGCAATGGCCCTCAAGTCATACAGTTAGACTGTTTCACAGTTCAAGTTTGTGCCTACTTCCCCTACTGCAATCATGGCTAATATAAGTGACATTTATCAAAGTCCCATAACTTGATTTAAGAAGAGCACACACAGTTTATCTTGTTAAACAAAGAATAAGAACCCTATCAGTCCATTTTAATTTGTTAGCAACCAAAAGCCTTTCAATATTTCCATTTGTATCCCAGGAAAACAAACTTAGTAGTGTCAAGTGTTGATCTATTCAAAATTTGTTGTTTGTTTAAAAAAAGAAAAAAAGGCAAGCAGCTGCTTCATAGTATTGCCCGCAATAAATTACAACATGTAAGCAGATACATGGGGGAATAGTGCCTGGCTTCACTGTACAGATGGGCTGATAGATGACCCTTCCAATGTGCAATACTATCCTGATTTATGTGTGAGCAAGGAAATGCAAAGATGCCTAATGCCCCACTTTGACTTAGTACAAATCATTTTTATTTACCCGGGCAATACTTCATGGTCCAGTTAACTTCTTAATTAAAGACAGCAAGATGCTCATGTTCCATGCAAGTGGCATGGAAAATACTGTTCTGTGTACAATATGTTCAGCTGGGAGTTGAGCTGTTTGGCTTATTCAAGAGACAGCACCACAGTCTTCATTCGATTTCTATATAGCTCACTACCACTAAATGATCAGTGTTCATGTCTGTCACCCCAACTTAGTTCTGATCTTTTCCTCTGAAACAAAACATTCAGAATATGCATTTTTTTTTTTTACCTACCCTGAGCTTGGACTGGGTAATGATTGTAAAGATAAACACAAAAAAGGAGGCATGCCCGTGAGACAGGGTAAAGATTGGAGACAGGGAGTCACAGCTTCAGCCTCCAGTAGAATTACCAAGGATGTTCCCATCTGCCACTGAGCATGCAGACAATCTCAGGATGAAAAAGGAGAAAGATGGAGGCATCACAGTTCTGATGTCAAATCAGAAAATGGTTACAGTGGTCAAAGCAGAATAGCTCCAGAATAAAATCAAACACACAGGTCATCCAAAGAGGACGGAGTGCCCAGAAAGAATCCAAGACCACACAGTCGACTACTCTTTATTACAAGAACCAACAATCATGACGAGGAGAGAACAGTCCTTTTAATGAATGCTAATCAGAAAACTGGATATACACTCTCACATGTCCAGGAGGAGAGAAGGGAAGCAAGCGGGGAGAGAGATGGAATCTTAATCTTATACTCAAAAATAAAATGGATTAAAACTTAACTATAAAACGTAAGTTGATAAAATTGCTAAAAGAAAAATGGGGGAGGTTGATCTTGCCTGTCTTTTCTTTCTTCTTTTTTTCCTTCCTTCCCCTTTCTCCCTCTCTCTCTCTCTCTCTCTCTCTCTCTCTCTCTCTCTCTCTCTCTCTCCCTCCTTTTTTTTTTTTTATATAGGAACCAAAATCAAATGCATCTAAAGCAAACATAAACAAACACAGAATTTCATCTAGCATGACTGCTTCTGCATGGCAAAGGCAAAGGAAATAATCACTGAATAAGAAATTGAGCTCTGGGCTGGGTGTGGTGGCACATGCCTTTAATCCCAGCACTTGGGAGGCAGAGGCAGAGGCAAGCAGATTGCTGTGAGTTCGAGGTCAACCTAGTTTACAAAGTGAGTCCAGGAGAAGCAGGGCTAACACAGAGAGACTCTGTCTCAAAAAACAAAACAAAACAAACAAACAAAAAAAGAAACCAAGCTCTGAGTGGGGGAAAATATCTGTAAAACATGCAGCATCTAACAAGAAACTAATGTAAACATATATAAAGAGCACATAGGACTCAATATCAAGAGTAATCATTTGACTAAGAAAATGCAAAAGACTGCCAAGTGCAGTTGCACACACCTTTAATCCCAGCACTGGGGAGGCAGAGGCAGACAGATCTCTATGAGTCCAAGGCCAGCCTAGTCTACAAAGCAAGTCCAGGACAGACAGAGCTCTATTACACAGAGAAAACTTGTCTTGAAAAAAAAAAAAAGGCAAAATACGTGAATAGTCACTTTTTCAAAAGAGATATGCAAGTGGCTAACAGTATGGTTAAAAGTATATTCAGAAATATTACTAATTGTTGGCAAAATGCACATGAAAACCATGAGATATGGTCTCACATCTGTTAGAGTTGCATCAGCAAAAAGAAGATAGCATGTGATGCCAAATATGTATAAATAACAAAACCCTTACGTGCTACTGGTAGGTGTGTACCTATGAGAACCTATGCACACTCTTCAGGAAACATAAAGAGCCCTTATATGATGCAGTGATCTCACACAGCCAACAGAAACAGTTTTTATAGTGAAGAGATATCATTACCCCCTGGGTTTATTCCAATACTACCCAAGAGGGAAGATTAGAAATCAATCTAAACATCCACTGATAGATGAGTGGGTAAAGAAAAACTTGTGCATATCTACACAGTAGAATATGACTGAGGTCTAGAAATGAAACTCTCTCAGTTGTAACAACATGGTGGAAACTAAACTAAGTGAAATTGCTGAGGCACAAGAGGGCAAACACCAAACAATCTCAGCACAATACAGAAACTGGAAAAGCTGAACTCACAGAAACTGTGAGGGTAGTCACCAGGGTGATGTGCAGACATGTAGTCATTGGGTGCTGACCTTTGGATATCACATAAATAAGTTTTGGATTAGTGTATAAAATGAAAGCTGAAGCTAATAGTTTGTATTATCCATTTGAAGCCAGCTTAAAGAATCTGCCTGCCAACAGAGAAGGATTATGATAATATCTTGTTGGCAGTGGTCATTTTACAATATATGTCAGGACATTATTAAATTTATATGCCTTGGATATATATAACTGTATTTGTCAACTATATAATCAGTAAAAGCTGAGGCAGGGATGCAAGAACTAGATGACTATGGAAAATATAGGCATAATAAAGCAAAATAAGACGTGAGTCAAAAAAAGTGATAGGTATGAATACTTAATTTTTTTAAAGCCTAAAGGGAAAAATAAAACGTAATTTCTTGACTCCTTGAGAAGAACATACCTTATCAATTATGTAAGCCAAGGTCTGAGGACAAGGGACCTTAGAGGCAAGGGGCGTCGGGGGCACATAATGTGCATGGGTGGGATGGCTGAATAGGGACCAAAGTGATTGATAGAGACTGAGAGACAGAGAACACAGTGGGCAGATGAAACCTACTTTGGTAGATCCTCTGTCCTTTGTGAGGGTTAGATTTCTTCACTTGGCTAGAATCAAATGAACTAATGTGAATAGTTTTTCTGAGGAAAAAAAAATCATGAAATCATCATTCTTGCCCACCTGAAAAGGAAAATAGAATTCCCGTGGAGCAATGCCTGTGGGGGCAATGTGGCTCACAACAGTCAAATGCTCTCAACAGCCAACAGTCCTTAAGGTGGGTCCTTCAAAATGAGTTCACCTTGATGAGAAGCTCATTAGATAATACTGTCCCATCTGTGGACAGACCCGATAGAGCTGGGCCCCATTTGCCGCATCATATTCATCATTGCTTACAGATTCATTTTCCTAGCACCTCTCGCTCAGCCATGTGTTCCTGCCAGCTATCCTTAATAAGTGGGGGGTCCCCAGCTGGGAGCCAGGTCATCATACCCAACAGCTAGGATGGGAAAACTGAAGGCCAGATCAGCAGTATGTCCTTGGGGTCTTACAGTCATGGAGTTTAGGTCTGTTTGAGCCACATGTAGTGAGGCAAGTCCTAGCTCCTCTGCCAGGCATTACTGCTCCAATCATTGAGTGAAGTGACTAATAGAATTCAACTCTCAGGGCTTTGAATGCTCAGCTTACATACATCTTGGTAATGCAGGCTGGTGGAACTGGTGTTCACTGATATCGCCCACAGCTGTGAAGTTAATCATCGTAAACAATTGCCACCACATCCATCAATTTGTAGTGATTTGTACCAGGACTTCAACCTTCACTAATGAAATCAGATATGGTATTGAACGTTGTATGGATGGCTTAACTTATCTCAGTTCTTAGATCAGTGAAACAGAACACCAAACTGAAGACAATCATCTCTTCATTACTCCACCCCATGTAGAGTGGCTCTCAGTCTCATTCAATTGGGCATGAGTGTCTTATGCTAGGGAAGAGTAGAAGATGCCCATGAAACACAGCAGTGGTGGTGCATTGTGGGATGGTAGGGCAGGGATTCCAAGGAGCATGATGTAATACTGCCGAGTAGTATAGTTGGAGCATGAGGTGTCACTTAGGGCTGGCGTTTAGTGGTACCCAGCCATCATCCTTTCCACCATCCTTGACAGCAGAGCTGGACTTTGTTCAGATGCCTGTCCAGATGGGCAGAGGAGGGTCTGCAGACTAGCCTCACAGGTCTGATAATCTTTCTTTTATTGTTTTCTGTCAACACACTTGTTTTTCCTTGTGACATTTAAAAGAGATGTAAATCTACCCCATAGCAAACACTTCCCACTTCCCTTTCTGTCTTCTGATGTTCTGTAAAAGAGAAATGTCAATGCCCTTGAACCATAGTCAGGTATCTCTAGTAAACCATGACAGCCTAATTGCAGGTAAAAGGCAAAACTTTCTCAAGTTATATATTAAATAGATGGTTTTAAGGGAAAAGCTCCAGAAAATGATAAAGGCATTTTATGCAGTTTTTCCTAAATGAATATCATTTATGACTCCAGGTCTATGAATTTCAGAGAGATGCAAAATAATGACAGAGTAAAGGAAAAAGCTCAACGGTTGCTTGGAGGTAGGGGAGGGCAGAGTGGTTTTGGTGGGACAGAGACATTGAACAGGGACAGAGAGGCTCTTGGGGTGATAGGCATGTTCCCCATTTTTATTGTGGTATGGTTTTCACATGTTCTTTTGTATGTGGCACATGCATGTGTGCAATGCACACACACACACACACATTTTCTAAAAATAAATTAGAAAGGAATTTGACGGGCCTCGCCTTAGAACCGTACCTCAGATGTGATAGGAACAGAAAGCATTTCTCAAGCAGAAGGACTTAGCATCTGGACTTCCGTCCAGTCTAAAAAAATTCCCACCTCATATGGCACTCATACAGCCAAGCGGCTGGGTTTCGTTAATTATGTTAACCGGAGCACATTATGTAAATGATGGTTTGAGGAACTTTCTAGTTCATCTTGGCTTTCATGTGGACACTGATTAATCCTATGCAAAGTGAAGCCCTTAGTAAGCATTTCCAATCAATGAGCTCTAATTCTTCACAAAATAAATACGTAAGAATCTATGTAACAAAGCGGTGGGTATCTGCTTCCTCACTGTTGTGACTAATATCTGAAAGAAGTGACATGAGGGTGGGAGGAGAATATTTATTTCTGCTCACAGTTTCACAGTATAGTCTACCACTGTGTGTGCCAGGTATGGCAGCTGGAAGCTGTGGGGCATAAGTGTGAGGCGGCTTGCTTACATGTCTAAGGATCATGATGCACAGAGTGGCAGGAAGCAAAGCTGGACTATATATCTGAAGGCCCTTCCCCGGGGATGCACTTTTTCTGCTAAACCTCCACTTCCTAACTAATGAACAACTTATCAAGAAAGCACTGGCAGCTAGACACTGACCAGGTGACACATGAGCCTGTGAGGGACAGCTCACATTCAGACTGCAGTCCAACCAACCAATAGCAAGAAACATCACTAACCAGCAAGCTTGATAATCCTGGCTAACGAAGGCATGTCATATAGAAAGTGGGCATTTTACCACAAGAAGGAAAAACCTCATGCAAAAGATGACTTAACAAAAAGGCTTTAGAATTAGATGTCCAAGATTGAAATCTTTGCTCTCTCTCTCTTTAAAAAAAATTCTGGACATTTTATTTATCTATGTCTTAATTTACTACTCGGTAAAATGGAGTGGTAATAATTCCTATCACAATGATCAACCTGTGAATTAATTAGACACCAATTATCTATGCAGAGCCAGCCTATGCCTCAACAGGACATACCATTCAGTCATGAAATACAATTTTAGGTTACTGTTGCTGATAATGAACTGATTCTACATAGCATGGCCTACAACATATATATTGCAAACAAAAACCAAAGTTCTGATCCATTAGTTCTGTTTTCACCAACAACTTTGAAATGGCTGACAATTAAAAATAGTAGTAATATTGCCCTTTACAAGTTTGGTACCAGGGTTGTCCTATGTTCATTGTCTCTGGGTTCATAGCTCTGTCTGGAAGCTGGTTAATAGTGGCTGCTATCATGGTGATGTTCTCTTATTTGTTAACAGCACCACAGCTATGAGTGTTATCTAAGTTTTCAAGTTTAAATCCCAATTTCCCCACCATCCCAACCATCCCAATCTGCCGTCTCAGTGGCTAGCACAGTAGATTGCCCCAGATTTAGATTTCAGAGTATCAGCTGTTTTCTTTTTCTCATCAGAAACTTACTGGTCGGGACTGGATTTCTTTGGCGTAGAGAGGTTGTAAGAATTCTGAGTCTCCTTCTAGCTTCAGACCTTTTTCTGTGATTCTTAAGTTCCCCATTCCATCCTGAAATAGACACACAGACACAACAGGGAGAGTGTGATGAGCTAACATTTCAAAATACCCCAGGCTGTCAAAAATTGAAACAGTTATTGCCTTCTCCTTCCTTCCTTCCTTAAAAAAAAATATTTGTAGGAGTGAGATGAGGGGAATCTAAAGGAACATAAAATACCAGAAGGCATTGTTCAATACAATTATGCATATTATTCTTTTTTTCTCACTTATTCCAAGCCAATTCTATTCTGAGAATGCCCCCGAGCCACTGACTTGTGCAGAAAGAAGAGGCCCGCCTCCCTAGGCTGCACAGGCAAAGGAGGCAGGAGGGGCAAAAGGATGATTCGCTAAGTGGAATTGAAAGATCCTATTTCCAAAATTCCTTGCACAAAATTCACACCAACAGCTTATGGTCAAATTGATTATGGCACACGATTTATTTGGGTTCTCAAACATTTGAGAAGTCTAATCAGTGATCAGAAGTTTAAATACTATTTTCTGTGTTAATGCTAAAATATATTCGAAGGTAGAAAGCTTTCGGCAGCATCTATGTGCTTATCACCCATCTTCAACAAGTATCAGTTTGTCTTTACTGATACTGATGATGCCCACCTATGATCTCCCCTTCCCCTTGCTCAACAATAATCTGAATATCATACATATGATTGTAATCCCTCCTGACAATTATTCCTTAATATCAAATATAAAATAACAAACTCTAACAACCATTCTTCTGTTACGTCAGTGTCCATACTTAGTGATAATCTATTTTTCTTTCTAATAATTTGCTTATTTGAATGACATTTTCTACTGTTATTGGTTGATAGACAAAATACTAGGTTAGTTTTCTAAAGTTTCCAGACAAATCACTTACCTGTATTTCCCCACACAAAAGGATTTAGTATTCATTCTTTCTCATATTTTCTCTCTCTCTCTCTCTCTCTGTCTCCCCTTCTCTCCCTCTCTCCTTCTCTCCCTCTCCCTCTCTCCCCCTCTCCCTCCGTCCCTCTTCCTCAATCTCTGTCTCTCTCTGTGTGTTTGTGTATGCATATGTGAATGTATTTCACTTTATTTAATTTATACATTTATACAATGTTCCTTCTCTTTCTGTGCTTATCCTATCATACATGTTCCTCTGACTGCTGTCTTTTCTCTATATTGTCAGTTACATCAGGAGACTTGACCAGTCTCTGAGTTTTCTAGAAAGATTGTATCAAGAGTATATCCTGGGAAATGGGGTGTGTTTATATTCTATTGTTTTAATAAACCACAAGACATAAACTCATTAATATTAAACAGCAAAAAACTTTGTATCTGATAGAACTTAATGTTGGAATTATGTCTAAGTGTTCATGAGACTAAATTCCAGGTGCTGGAAGGTCTGCTTCCTTTGTGAAGATTGAATGAGCATCTTTTTCTTTGCTTAGCTTCTATAGGCTTCACACAGCCCTGGGCTTTGACCTGTTTCCACCCTCAAAGTTAGTAATGGCCAGTTTAATAACCACTACTCTGACAATCAGCCAATGTTCTGTGATTTCATTAGGCTTGTGACATCAATAGGCTAATGATAATATTGTCAAATGGACAAGATCTAGAATCATCTAAGTGATAAGCCTCTTGAGATACTCCTGAGGTATTGACTACATTATGTTAGCCTCCTGGCACATCTGTGTGGAGAGTATCTAGATTAGGTAACTGAGGTGGGAAGACTCACCTTAACTGTGAGTGGCATATTCCAAGGGTTAATGCCTTGGACTGAACAAGAGAGAAAGAAGGCAGGCTGATTACCAGAATTCACTCCTCCAAGCTTTGTGACTACAGACACAATGTTACAAACTGCATCAGCCTGCTGCTGCCTTGCCTTCCCCCACTGTGATGGACTGTCTCTTTCGACTGTGAGACGAAAAACCAAAAGCTCTTCTTTGAGCTGTTCTTGTGAGGTTCTTTAATCACAGCAACAAGACAAGTAACTAATGCAGCTAATTCAGGATAGCCCATCCCTTCTACTATCACCTGCTCACACATTCTATCTGTAACCTTAACTCCCCTTAGCCAAGAACCCTAACATCTTCATGAATTCTGAGAACAGGGTATGAATAGCTTTGGGATGTGTGTGTTTTTCTGTTTGCCATGTAGGGCATATTTCCACCAAGAGGCACATAACATCCTTGCTATGATGTTATTAGCTATTGCTGACCTCTGTTAAAAGGAGCCAAAATTTCACTACAAGTTCCAAACAGACAACAGGCTGGTCCCATGAAAGCTTTTTTAATTTGTTAGCTAGACTGTTCTGTTGAGAAAACTTTCATCTCATTCCTTATTTACTTAAGTTACACTTTACAGAGAAACAAAACAGGATTTGAACTTTTCTTCTTTAGTCATTGGTATTCAGAAGACTGAACTGAAGTGGAGGCAGAAGGAGCTCAAGGTCATCTTCAACTATATACTGAGTTCCAGGCCAGCAGAACTGTAAGACAGAAACACTGTCTCTGTTTCTGTCTCTGTCTGCCTGCCTGCCACCTCAGCCTTTCTCTCACTGGGAACTGTGGTTTGTGTTGTCAGGCCGTTTATTCATGATCCTCAACTTCAATGTCTCCCGTATTTGCAATTTCTTTCATGACATTTTAAACATCCTCTTTTGTTTTGCAGATTTGTAAACTATGTACAGGCTTTGCTTTTGTCATTCTCTGTTTTCTTGTGACATTTGTAAACTGAAATCTCTGAGAGCTCCTGTCAATCCTGAGTGAGCCCCACACACAGTCACTGCCCATAGCCCCCTTGCTTAGGGTCATCACATATTCTCACCACGTATTTCATTAAGATATGAGATTTCAGACTCCCACGATAACTTTGTATCACAGGCATAGCCCTCACATCTGTGTCTCGATACATTCAGTACTGGTGTTACTGCAATGGAACTGAATGACAGAACTGGCAATGGGTACGTTCCCCTCACCCCCTTTTTATATGCACACGTCAGCCTATGGATGAGAACAAGTCTTAGAGAGCCACAGTGCTACCTTATGCTCTACATCGCTAATACTCTTATTTCTGGCATTTATAGACCCAGCTTTGCCAATATGGTTCCAGATGAGCCACTCAAACCCTGTTAGAGAGGAACTAGGCTGGAGGATATGCATGTGTCTCACCAGTAGTCGAGAGAATGTGCAATAAAGCGGAAAAGAAGAAATCAAAGAAGAGCAAGATACAGAAATGAGCAAAGCCCAAGAAAGATGAATCTATCCCAACCACTAGCTAACTCCTTTAGAGTAGTAGTTTAGTTTTTAATCTCTACAACCTCGCATGGCTGCAAATGTGCCACACCCTTGCCTACTCCCTATTACTTGTTAGAAATTCCTCATATGTGCATGTACCATGCGCTCTAGTTTTCTAGTGTCCATCCTATTCTCTTTGTCTGTTTAAAAATACTTGGTGATATAAATTGATTAAGTAATTGACTGTACTGTTGGTTTCTGCTTGCAAAAGCACAGTACAGTGGTAAACTAAAATCACACTTTTAGAGCATCTTCTTCATAGATGTTGTCAAAGATTCATCAAAATATCTTGACACCAGCATCATCTGAAGAGGTCTCATCTTTAAATACAATAAGCAGTTGAAGGTAGGACTAAGATAGTAGTTTTAGATCAGACCTCAAACTTAAATTTCCTCCTAGTAAGATGTAAAAGAGATATTTACTATTAGATATATATGACATATATTTCGAAGACCTGCATATATTTCGAAAGACCTGCTGTTTTTTCCCCTGTTCAGATGGCAAAATTTTAATTTCTTTAAAGTAAGTAGTGGGCTAGCCAAAGAGCTGGTTGCACCATAGCAAATCTCTTATTCAAGAGTGGCAGAGAACACTCAAGGTCAAGGGACCATATGCATGAGTGTGACCCCAATCCTCTCAGTTGAAACCAATATGGGGCAGGGTCTGGTGCTTGGCCAGACATGAACACATCTGGAAAATCTCAAGCAAAGTGGAACTGGACTCTGGCCTTGAAGTCTAGGAGCTGTGGAGTAGCATGATATGGTTTTAAGGAAGTGTACTTCTTGGTCCTGTGGTCTCTCTGCTGTCTCAGCATCAGACAGGTTTTAATTTTGTCAGCACATTTGAGTCTTGAAGTGACGCCAAGTCTTATTTTAGTAAGCATTCACATGGCACTCTCTTCCTGAAGCAGTTTTAATGGTGGGCATGAATTAGATTTGAACCAAGCAGGAAATAATGTTAGGTAATGTGAACACTGCATGGAAATGTAGGCTTGATGGGGTGTAAGGCTTTGGGCAGTTTTCTTCACTGCTAGACACTCAAGTTTCTAACACCTTGCCTGGGATATAATAGAGCCAGTTCAACAAATGCTTTGTAGTGAAATAACTTATTCAGTTGAAATAACAACGTCTTATCACTTAACAGTGATGTTATTTTTCATGAATTTAATTGAACCAGATCCTAAGTTGAAAATATCACTGGTAGAAAATGTATTTGTTTTATGTCATCTACTGATCACCACAGCTCAGCACCTGTTGACCCTTGTAATCACATGGCTGACAGATCTGTCATTCACTGCTCCACCCAACACCCTTTAGTAGCTCAGACAAATATGAACCTACACGAAGTATGATTTCTACACAATGTTATCACTTTCATACATCCTTAAAGGAAAAATATTCGAGATGAGGATCTTGTATTAATTACTTTTGGAAGTGTGTGTGTGTATATGTGTGTGTGTGTGTGTGTGTTCGTGGTGGGGAGCAGTTTTCAAAACTGGTCTATTCCTACACCAGCTTCCAAATTGTTAGAACATGCTTTCTCAACCAGGATGGGCAGGCCCAGTATGCAATAATAGAGTAATGATGAGTTTAAGCAGTAAAAAACAAAACAAAACAACAACAACAACAAAACACACATATGGGTGTTAAGCCAACACCAAAATCTAACCAGCCCTAAGGCAAACTGACTCTTCCTACCTAGCCTAGTTCCTGTCAGTTGCAACAGCTCCTCTGCTAAGGGATGGGTGCTCCTGTGATCCTCCCCATCCATGCTAGAATGCTAGTTGGCTTGATCTCCTGTAGATCTTTTATGGGCATCACAGCAGCTCTGAGTTCAAGAGTCCTATTGTGTCCAAAACAGACTGTTTCACTCTAGCTCTGCCAAACTCTGACTCCTGCCATGTGTCTGCCTTCTCTCTGTGATGATCCTTGGGCTCGTGTTAGAATTTTCTAGGCTGTGTTTTTCCCAGTAGATAGTTGCTTTTAACATCAGTGAATCGAACCATCTCCGATTTTTTTCTTTCAGATTTTACAACAATAAAACAGTTCCAGAAGAGGTAAAATTGGAATTTCTGAACTGTACATGCAACTCTTCTTCTTCTTTTTTTAATTCTTCTCTCATGCAATACATGCAGACCCCAGCTTCCCTTCTCTCTGCTGCTCCCGGCTCCCCACCCTCACCCTTAGCCCGCACCTGCTAGCCTCCACATTCTTGCCTCTCTCCAGCGTCTCCATCTTTTCTTTTTCAAGTGCTTACAGATATCCCCCCTTGGCTAATAAAAACCTCCCCACCTCTGTGCTCCTCTCTTCCATCCTTTGGTTTGTTGTGACTGTCTTCTCTGTAGCTGCTGTCCCAAAACTAGAGATGCTCATCTTTCTCAGAGCTCAGAGTCACTGAGCCATGTCTCTTGTCTCGGGGCTCTTTGTCCTCTGTCTTATCTCCTTGTAAGTCTCAGTCTTCTCCTATCTCATTACACAGCCAGCCACAAGGATCTACATTCTCCCTCATTAGACTTCAGATACCTTGAGATAAAATATTTGTGTATTATTTCTTCTTCTAATGGAGTCTAGTATGTCCTTCATATATCCCCGCATATGTAACTTTAAGAAAAGCAAGAGACACATGTTATACAGGAAGTACTCATTAATGTGCATATTAGTCTTTTGTTCTGTTCTGTTTTGTTTTGTTTTTGAGACAGGTTTATCTGTCTGTGTAGCTTTGGCTGTCCTGGGCTTGCTTTGTTGACCAGGGTGGCCTCAAACTCACAGAGATCTGCTTGTCTCTGCCTTCACAAGTGCTGGGATTACCCAACTAATGTGAATATTGAAACACTGAGAACAAAAGCTACCCTTTCCCCAAGCATTATGTAAAGTGCATTATCTATACCATATTTATTATTCCTTATTATCATTTTGGGAGAGGGAATGTACTTTTATCTTCATTTCACAAGTGAACAAACAAAACTCACCATCACACTTTACAGTGCCCTGTTAAGCTCCAGCTGTATGCTAGCTGCCAGATGAACGGACACAGAAAGATACAGATGAGATCATTCCTTCTAGAAGCTCCAAATCTTAAAGATACCACGTGAGAAGCATGCATCATGGCAAGGAGATGGAGAGACAGGATCTCTAACATGGTACCAGGGAGAGTGGACAATGGAACAAGCACTTTGAAAAAGACTGATTAGTTCATGTAGTTATACTATGGCCCAGGAATCACAGTGTGAAGTGCCTGCTAAGATAGTTCTAACCCACATTCATACAATAATGCACACATGCTCACTGTAGCACCATTCAGAGAAGAACAAGCGTAAACCACCAAAAGTCCACTAACTGACAATATTCTCCATCCATGCAAATGAATGCTGCTAGGTAGCAATAAGGAAAATGAAATATGGATATATTCCAAAATATGAATAACATTATACCAAGTTAAAGAAGACAGACATAAAAGTCCATGTGCTGCATGATCCCATTTATATATAATGTCCTGAGAAGCAAATCTAGAGAGACTCAGAGTAGATTAGTGGTTGCCCAAGGCTTTGAGTGGAAATGGGAACTGACTGCAGAGAGGTTCAAGGGATTATATTGAGGAGATGGAAATGCAGTAAAACTGGATTGTGGAGATAGCTGCAAAATGGAAAATTTACTGAAAAATCATTGAATTGTACACTCAATGTAGGAGAATTTTAGAGTATGCAAATATAGCCTTAACGAGGTCCTTTTCAAAAGAGTGACAGGCTAGAGATAATGCTCATGAAGAAGCTGGCTCAGGGCTGAGCATTCTGTGCCTGGGAAACCCCCCAAATCACTTCAACATATCAGTTTAGAGAAATGCACTGGACAGGGGAGGTGGCAGGTTCAAGAGGAGGTCGGTGACAAATGTCTGGGATTGCGTGCTTTTTGTGTGACACTATTAAAGGAATAGGCCAGCAGTTTTCCATTGCCATCACAGACTGAGATCCAAGGATGAATTTATCAGAGGAGCTTTCACATAGGATACATTTGGGGATCAAGACCGGCTGATGGGGAGGCTCACAGGCAGCTACTGACCTTTTTTGGGGAGTAGAAGCCTGAATGTCATCAGTGCTGATGATGAACACGGCAGCAAAGGAGAGGGCCAACATGACCCACTGGGTCTCAGTCCTCTGCTGGGTCATTGTGAAGTCCGTTCGTTCTTTGGTCACTCAGGTGGATTATGTACTTCCTACTTTCTACACTTACTACCTTCTGTCAGATTGCTTTGACACAGCGATGGATCAGGACTGTGACTACTCACTTATAAGGCTGCTTAAAGTAATTTAGAAAGCAAAGGTGACTGTATCTGAAGCACCCAGGTTTTCAAGACACCGGCAGAACTCTCTGCATAAGCATTCTTTGCTCTATACTGGTCTAGAAATGACTAAGTCAAGGAGGGTGGCTGTCTACCAAAGCACACATGAAACATGTGCATCTAGGTCTTCTTACTGACAAATTGCCCGAGACCTACTTGTCCTTATGGGCTTTGATGAAAGCAAAGCACACATTTCTATCTATTTTTTTGAGAAGGTGATTCTTGATCCCCACAGTCCTTTAGAAACTGCTTGTCCTTTCCTTTCTGTAGAAACGATAGCAGGACATGCTTACACACATCGAGTGTTTTGGCATACTGACCATGATTATAAGCTCTGGAACCAGACACCGTTAGCTAGAACATTGACTCAAACCTTAGCAACACCTAGATTATCAAGGTAAATACTATTTCTAAATTGAGGTTTACGTCGGACAATCCATACGTGTCATTCAAGGGAAGCCAGGTTACAACTGTGGAGACAGACACCAAACAGCTCTGTGGCCTCTAACAGTGAAGATTTACTTCTCACCCATATGATATGTCCATGGGGTTTATCAAAAACAGTCGCTCAGTAGCACAGGATGACAGAATACTGCCATTTAAAATACTCTGTCATTCTTTATTTTTCTGGGGCCATGAAGGTTTATCTTTCCACACCCACTTATGATTGATTCGGTTGGTGAACTATGAGCAATTTTGTCAACTAAGAGAAGGCGCTACATGTCTGGCCTCATTCTTTTTTTTTTTTTTTTTTTCCTTGACTACCAGCTTGTCACAAGCAGGGCCAACAGTTGAACAATATTTTACCCCAAGCATCTCTTATACTCTCTGACTCAGGAATACAATTTCACTTATTACAGCAGACGCAAAGTCTCCAGTCACTCACAAGGAGCCAGATCCCAGCTCCTAAATGAACACGAGTGGGCCTTAAAAGTCAGTAAGCTCCAATACCATACATCCAGCCCATGCTACACTTATTGGCCATTGAGAAAGCAGCCAGGCTCTCGTGAGGCTTGTGTACACTTCTGTACATTAACGATTGTTCTTAATCTGGGAGTGTTGGCTCAGGCCGGCGATCTCAGCACGTGCAATGACGAAGGACCACCACTTAGGCACCTATGGGTAACCCGGCTAGAGCATAAGATTCTATCTTGAAATAACAGTGGGGAACTTTATGACAGGCAGATCTGGATCCTGGGGTCCTCCTCAAACTAAGGCACCAGCCAAGGAGAATATAGGCAGTAAGCTTCGAACCCCTACCAAGACCTAGCCGACTAATATGACACTCTCTACCATTGAGTGGAGAGTGAGACCTGACTCTCACACGAACTCTTGTGCCCCTTTTCTGACCATGTCCCCCAGATGGGGAGACCTGGTGTCACTCAGAGGAAAGATAGCTAGTTACCAAGAAGAGACTTGATATTCTGAGAGCATATATAGGGGGAGGAGGTCTCCCTCGGTCACGGACATAGGGGAGGGGAGAAGGGGAGAAATGGGAGGGAGGGAAGAATGGGAGGAAACAGGGGAAGGGCTAACAATCAAGATGTAATATGAATAAATTAAAAAAAAAAAAAAAAGAAATAACAGTGGGAACAACAAACAACCCCAAAAGCCCAGAAAAGGCTGTTCTTCAAGACTGGTTGTGAGGGGTGGGGGTGGGGGATGGGGGAGGGAGGGGAGGGTGAATTGATTCAGAGCTCTCTTGCACTCACAGGAGGCATTTCCCAACTGTCTGTAACTCAAGTTCCAGGAGACCCAACAGCCGTCCCTATTTCAACAGGCAGAGCACTCAAGTGTCTAAGCCCACACATAGACACACAAATATATACATAATAATTAAAAGTAAATTTAAATCACTTAAAATAGAAATGTTTGTGAGGCAATGCAAGCACATAGACCTCATAGAACCACAGGGGAAAATTCAGCACATTGGCTACTAGTCTTGGCTACTTATTCAAGTCTTGACTAGCTATTCATGCCAATCTGGATAGACCTAGCCGCCTTGAATCATCTTTCTAAACCATAGTGTGAACTTGTATGTTATTAATATTGAAGTCTTCCCCACTTAAAAAGGGTCGAATTCTGGGAGGATGCATTAGAATAAGCTGGCTGTGTAAAGTACCACAAATCATAGCTGTAGCTGGAAGCTGGCACCTACTGTCTAGGGGCGACAATAAGGATTTGCATGGTTTAGACCTTTGCAAATGAAGTCCATGAAAAAGCATCTTTAAATTACTCCAAATGTATAGCAGATGCAGAAAGGACTCTGGCATTAAAAACCAATGGCAGTACATTGTTCTGAAGCAGAAACTTGTAGGCAACCTTTAAAGAGACATTGGGTGGAGAATTTATCGATTGTTTGAAGGGAAGAAAATGAGAGATGGATAATAAAGTGCAAGTTGCTACAGCCCCTGTCCTGGGTGAAAAATGGGAACTTCTGATTGTTGAGCCATTGTTGATAAAGGAGCAGACTCATTTATCTTATAGAGACACAGAAAAGAAAATAAGTGAAATATGATTAGGCCTCTGCCAAGCGTTCAGATTAAATCCTTACCATGGCAATCCCTGCCGCTAGGTGAATGCTTCCCACCAGTAAGAGCCCGATTAAGATGCTGGCACCAGTGATGCTAGAAATGCATGCTGTGAAAATCCCTTCCAAAATAGATTCTTTCCCCAGGGCATAAGCCCCAAGGGACCTACTTTTCCTGTCTTCTCTGTTTTCATTAGGAAACGTTGTCAGTTGTACATGACAGTGTCTTTTGTAGGGATTCCAGCTCTATCTTCAAAGGGCCCAGTGCCTTTTTATATTTGCAAGGAAGGCTTCTAAGAAGGAGTTCAGACATACGAAAGCTTCTATGTGAACTCCCTGAACTAGAGCAGGCTACCAATTAACTTGACCTCTCCTTCAAGTGTTAGTGTCCAAATTGGTCTTCCAAAGGGTGTTATTAGAAGGACTCTCAGTCTTTCAGTTGAACTACCAATTTCCATGATTTGATGTTTAGTGTTAAACTAAGGAAAAGAAATGGTTGTCCAATGGTGATGACTACTCCTGCCCTTCTGCATGTACTTTATACAGTTCACACAGGAGCTTCTAACAGGGTAAGGCAACTGGATGCTGCACAGGGCATCAACAAACCCCTGCAAAAAATCCAGTCCGGTCTTCTCAGTGGACAAACATATGATATGACTTTGATTTTCCTCTTGTGACCAGCAGCAGAAGACAAATGTGTGATATAATACAAATAAAATGAGGCAGAGGAGGATTAAGTATAAGCATTGTCTATGGTGGATATAGCAGGGGTTGTGATTCAGACAAGAGACTAAAAGAATTCTTTTTAGAAAAAAAAAAAAAAACAATTGAAAAAAATGGGTGGTCTGGAAGTGACTCCCATCATCAGATTTCTACCCTAAGATAAAGAATAGGAGGTGGTAAACTCAGAGGTAGAAAGGGACCAATCCATGTCATCTTTGAGAAGATGCTTGGTGGACTTTTGGTTTGTGTTCTTCATGTCACCAGATACTTGATAAACATGTTACTTCATGGAGTTATAAAGGGGAGATTTACGTTATAAATAGATTCTAGTGAAATGTTCATGATCACACAGAGCTACAGATTTCACATCAACAGCCACTCTTAAAAAAAAAAAAAGTATGAAAGTAGATGTGTTTTGGAATGCTCTCTCTGCTTCCTTCTTATAAATAAACTCATAAGAACGATGGGCCAGACTGCAGATTTCAGAATCACGGTGATCCATTTTGGAGTCCAGATCCCAACAATTAAGAGCTGTAGGGCTTTCCTGACCCTTTTGCCAACCATAAGGTGGTGATCACAATCCTCTTCATGAGGACTGTGTATCTATCTGTGCAAGTGATTTGCTTAGCTGGCTACCTGGAGCACTGCAAATGCTACTGCTAAGCCCTACACTAAATCAGCCATGGTCTAGCTCCCCCATTTATGTCCTTCCTCTTTCTTCCTCTGATTCCCTTCTCTGATATCTTCAGCAGTGTATACTCTGCCACACACCATTTAGCACGTACTTGATGCAGTCTGATCCAAGAGGTTTGCAGAAGAAGAAGAAAGGAGGGCCACTAATGGAGTTGCCAGTATTGAGACGATAGAAAACCAAGGTGAAAAGAAAAAGGGATGAGTCAAAGAAGTGTGCCAGAAAATTTGTCTTTGATGAGTCCCAGTAGAAAGTGAGGGGAATCCAACCCAACTGCTATTTCAAAGACAGCAACCCAGGAGCAGAGACAAAAGAGGAGCTATCTTAAGAGTTACCAAAATTAAGGCTGCTTTGTTGCCTGGGCCAGACAGCCCATTAGTGACTCTACCTGGAAATTAGCTACCAAGTATTAAGGGACTAGAACCAATTAATGGGATCTAATTTGCTCTTTAGCCCCTTCAATTGCTATGCCACATATTTCCCACACCCAAAATCTATCCCTTAAAATGGGAAATGGAAACCATTAAAGGTCTGAGAAGTTTTAGGGACCCAGAGTCAAAATAATTCCCTGGGCAAGAAAGACAGCCAGCCAGGCAGCACTGCATGCTAAAACCTATAGTCCACTTAGAACCATTTTCTATGTGGCACTTTCAGAGTTACAGTAACTTAAGTGAACATGCAGTTAGATGCCCAGCCATTTGGCCAAATATTATTCTGAGTCAGACATAAGGAACATATTCAAAAAAGTCATTGTGATAAAAGCTACCTGGATGGGGAGGTCTGGTGGCACTCAGAGGAAGGATAGCAAGCTACCAAGAAGAGACTTGATACCCTATGAGCATATACAGGGGGAGGAGGTCCCCCTCAGTCACAATCAAAGTAGAAGGGAGTAAGGGGAAAATGGGAGGGAGGAATAGGAGGATACAAGGGATGGGATAACAATTTAGATGTAATATGAATAAATTAATAAAATATATTTTTAAAAAGTTAATAAAATGCATTCTTTCATATTATTGTTGTCGTATGACTATATTTTAATTTTCTCATCACAAAATATGTGCAGTAGTATATATGTTGATTCGCTTGATTTAGCTATTCTACAATGAATAAATGTGTCAAATATCAAAGCATCATGTTCTAGACCACAAATACATGTTTTTTAAAAATTTGTCATTAAAGTGCATATGTTTGTCAAAAACTGTGCCTGAGCACTATTCCCCCAATGAGATTAGCACATTATTTGGTAGATTGATCAAATGTGATTGTCCTTCATAGTATGAGTGGGCCTGGAAAGAATGTAATGGCAGTCCCTTTCCGTAGCACAGATTCACACTGAAACATGGGCTTCTTCTGAGTTTCATGGTTTTGGATTTGTCCTGAAGTTGCATCACTGCCCCTCTGAGACGCTAGAGTGACAACTGCATATTCTGGGACTAGTCATCTTCCATAGTCACATAAGCCAGATCCCTACAATAAATATATTAAATATATTTATTCAATTTATTCATGGGTCCACAGATACTATCTATCTATCATCTATCCATCTATCTATCTATCTATCTATCCATCTATCTATCTATCATCTATCTATCTATCCATCCATCTATCTATCTATCATCATCATCCATATTCTACTCTATTCTATTCTACTCTATTCTATTCTATTTTGCTTCTCTGTAGAATTTTAACAAAATTCTAGGGAATCTAGTCCCCACATGTATTTTCTAAAAAGAGGACCATATAACTTGGAACTAAGGCTTTCAGAGAGGATTTGTACATGTTAGACAATCTCTTCACCTACTACGTACCCTGTAAAGCTATGAAACCAATGCCATTCTTGCCAAAGACATAAGCTTTCTTAGACCTTGTAGGACTGCTAGTCATTACAGTTATCGCCTTTCGTCCCTTCCTTTTCCTTAAGGAGGAAAGCTCTCAGGAGTTCTCAAGCACAGTGTCAGAGCCTCTTTCTGAACACTGCAGACCATAAAGCAGCCAGACACACATGAATCATGACTAAAGCACAGTCAGGGCAATTTTAACCTTCCCAGGAGAGGTGCCTACTACTAGTGCTAAGACACCAACTGCTTAATGCACTGTAAGCTTAGGCATAGTTTGTTAGGAGTTTACAGCAACTGCTGCCATCTCTCATCCCTTTAGTTTGTATTGAACACATTTACAAAGGTCACAAGAGATTTACTCTTGTCTTATTAATGGCTCTGTGTCAGACACAGTAAGACTTCCTTTCCCTACATTCTGAATATCACAAGCACGCCAGACAACTTAGCAAGAAAACAGCATTTCTTTCTCATGCTTAAATAGCAGCAAAAGATGAAATGTATACAGTGAGGAGACAAAATAAAACCTCTCTTAGTCCCTGCTTAAAAATGTATGTGATTTTCCCAGCGTACTGAGAACAAACCCTAAGTACTTCCCTAGGTCTTGTAGCTCAGCAAGGCGCATGAGTGGACATGTAGTGCCCAATCACATTCTGCTTTAAAAGGTAAATACAGATGAGATAAGAAAAAAAAATACACATGAGTCAGCCAAAGATTAGGCATAACTCTGGGAATTCTGCAGAAAAGGAGGAGAAAGGAAAGTAGGAGCCAGAGGGGTCAAGAACACTATAAGAACAAGGCCCACAGAATCAACTAAGCAGGGCTCGCAGGAGCTCACAGAGACTGAAGCGACAATCAGGGAGCCTCCATGGGTCTGACGAAGGTCCTCTGCAAATATGTTATGGTTGTGTAGCTTAGTATTCTTGTAGGACTCCGAACAGTGGGAGTGAGGGCTGCCTCCAACTCTTTTGGTTGCTTCTGGTACCCTTTTCCTTCAACTGGGTTTCCTCGCTCAGCTTTGATATGAGGGTTTGTCCCTAGTTTTATTGTAATTTGGTATGTTATGTCCAGCTGATATCCCCGGGAAGCTTGCTCTTTTCTGAAGGGAAATGGGAAAGGAGTAGGTCTGTGTTGGGGGTTGGTCTGGTGCTATGTATACTAATGTTAAATTCTGGGCCCCCAAATCTGGCTGCAGTCCAGATGAATGCATCATCATGTGCACTGAATGATATTGTTTAACTTTGCTCCCTACTTATTTCTGATTGGTTAACAAAGAACACTGGACAGTCTGTAACTGGGCAGAAGAGAAGTAGGTGGAGTTTTCATTCCAGGGCTTGGGGTCTCAGGAAGGAACCATGAGGCCAAGGAGAGGAGGAAAGAAAAAGGGAGAGGAGGAGGAAGGAAAAGAAGAAGAGAGAAAGTCTGTGGCCCGATGGAGCATCTCTAGCCTATATTGGCAAGTAAGTCACTTGGGGAGAGCAGCTGGGAGGGAGCCAGACTAGCTTAAGAAATGAGTTCAAATAGTACCTTCCCAGTTATTGTGCTAAAGCTTTAAAAATAAATCAATAGGTTTCCGCCTCAATTATTTGGGAGCTAGCTGGGTTAGTAAAACTCTCTAAATTAATAAATATTCAACAAAAGATATGGGAGGACGGGGTGGCAGGAAATGGGAGGAGAGAAGAGAGGGGGAAACTGTGGTTGTGAAGTAATAAATGAGAGAAGAGTAAATTTTTAAAAGGTTCTTGTGCCCTCCATTCTGTACAAGTTCTAACGTTTTGTTCAGGAGAGAAAGAATAAAATATATCTACTGTATTAAGAATGTGTCTGAGATCAAGTTAGCTGGAGGACATTCTTCTGAAGGGAGCCGCTGCCTCTTTGCCTGTAGGAGTGTCTGGTGTACACACTGCAGTGACTCCATTATGGACAACTTTCCATCTGAAAAACGCACCCCTGCAGCGGAGTCCCTTCATTTCACTAGCCCTTCAGTTCTGGATTGAATCCTGTTATTCAGGAGATATAAATTGGCCCATGGGAACATTTCCAGCAGGAGTAATTCAGAATTAAAATCTCATTTAACCACGATGACCCCCAGGAAATTATAAGCCCAGGTAAAAGGAAGCCCCTGTGACAGAAATGGCTCTTATTCTTTCCATGCAGAGGGTGCTGGGACAACCCTCCAATCGTTTTCTTTTCCACTTCTTGTTAATGTTTTATCAGCTGAAGCAGCTTTTAATCACACAATGCCTTATAATGGGCAAGCCTTAAAAAAGAAGTATCTGTCGCCGTGAGTGGCATATGTGTAAGAATGAAAGCATGTAAGAGAAACACACATGAAAAAAAGCTATTTCAGTGTGGTGGAACAAAAAGAGCACATGAATATCTTGAGAAAATGCACATTTTAACAGGCATGCAGAGAACAGCTTCAGAATGTCTCAATACTTTCTTTCTGAACTTCAGTTCTTAAAAGGTATCCCTTGTGGCCTAATGCAGTGGCAGTTTCAGCATCCAAAGGGCTTATGCTCAAGTGCCAGTTGGATGCCTTACATCTTTAATGACCTTGGGCAAACCAGTTTGTAATTTTAATTTCAGTTTCCTTTCTTTTAAAGTAGAAACATGCTGCCCAGGAGGATGGGTGCTAGGGCTGAACAGATTTACTTTTTCTGGCAAGGTGCAAGGTGAGCCATGAAGGCTTCATAAATGTAACTTGTTTTCTAAGTAAAATAAAGAGATTTGGCCTTGGCATATTCTGCTTTTTAAAAATGACCCTCTAAAAGTAGAGATTATATTTTTTGAGGATTTATTTGATTTTTAAATGTGTGTGTGTGTGTGTCTGTGTGTGTGTGTGTGTGTGTGTGTGTGTGTGTGTGTGTGTGTGCGCACGCGCGCATGCGGGCATGTGCACATTTAAGTACAGGTGTCCTCAGAGTGTACCGGATCTCCTGGGGGTGAGACACTGTATATGGACGTTGGGAACTGAATTTAGGTTCTTTACAATCTCATTCTCAGTTAGCCTCTGAACCATTTTTTTTTTCCACTCCAACACAGAGATTTCTTCAGCCGGGATAATCTCATTTCCCCATTCTTTGATGACTTGGCCTATGAGTTTTTTGGTCTTTGTAGACTGAAGCCCATAGAATTATTTCCCATAGGTCCAGGCCTACCATGTATGGTTCACCTGAGTTAGCTCCTCTGTTTATTACAAGACAAGGTTTCTAGCAATATCAACTTTAGACCGTAGATGGGAAGAATTCAAAATATGTCCTTCTGCATCAGTGAATGTACTCTTCAGTTCTTGAAACCTTGAACATCCCAGTTGAGCTGGCCATTCTAACTGGTAGCAAACGATTGCCTCTCTTAACTTCCTAGCTCAGTACATAGATAGTTGCTCTGAGTTCTGTTGCTAAGACGAAAAGAATGTACAAGTGAGAAGGTTCCAAACCAGACACTACTGCTTAGGCTGGTAGGTGGAGAGGGGGAATTTCCATTTAAATAAAAGATCATAGCATCTGACTCTTTTAGAATTTATTTATTTATTTGGTTTTTCGAGATAGGGTTTCCCTGTGTAGCCTTGGCTGTCCTGGATTCACTTTGTAGACCAGGCTGGCCTTGAACTCACAGCAATCCACCTGCCTCTGCCTCCCGAGTGCTGGGACTAAAGGCATGTGCTACCACGCCTGGTTCAGCATCTCACCCTTATTCTGGGATCACTAGACTGTTCTTTACCAGGCCACCAGGTCAAGGCACCAGGGTAGCTACATGTCAAGGCAGCAAGGCATGTACAGAAGTTATTGCTCTCAAGTCAGCAATTAAAACGTGGAGAAGAAGAGAAGGAAACAGATGCCCCCATGGTGTCTTTCCACACAAATGAAGCTGTCAAACACCTGAAACTCTCCTCTCTGCTTATCCAAGCATAAAGACAAGGGTGGCAACATGTGTGTGTAGTGGAAGCCAGTGAACAATTAATAGGAGTGTGGCAAAGAACGCCAACTGTGATTAGTGTTAATTTTCTTCCTCAACCTCAGGGTGACTCAATTCTCCCTCACAGTCATCCGTCTGAGACTAGTTGTTCCTAAAATGTCACAGCCTGATTCATGCTGAATAAAAGAAGAGGTTTCTGACTAAGTCAAAGCCTTTCTCTTAGGGAATAGACGAAAGGACCTCATCTCTATTCCAGTTATACCCATCGTATTGCTGTTCCTCGGAGCATCCCAAAGGGGCCCAGCCTTAAAGCCCTTGTATCTACTGTTTCCTGTGCCTCAGATGGTCTTCTTTCCTCCCTGCATAGCTGGCCCCTTAAATTAATTGAGGTCCTGGTTCAAATATTGTCCATGGGGCCTTCCCTGACTGCTCTGAGGCCAGTAGCTCTTCTTCCATTTTCCATTGGTTTTTCATTCACATGTGTAAGTTGCTAACCTCGCTAGAATGCAATTCCACATAGAGAAGAAAATTGTTTAAAATATAGCTGGAGCAGTGCCTGGCATGCATTAAAGGTACTAACATTCTAACAAACTACTTAATAAACAATAAAATACACCAAGATATTAGTGATCATTGTCATCATCTTCATGTTAATTAAAATTTCCATCAGAGGCCAGGGTAGCAATGAATTTTGAAGTTTTCCCCTGGACTTATAAAGAGTGGATGAATTCCCTAAAAATAGTGAAATTTCATAAGTTTTTCTTCAGGCTTGAGTTAAAGCAGAGCCAACCAATTTCAGCCAAATGGACAGATGAATGAAAGCATGAAGAACTGCAGAAGAAATGTGAAAGGAAAGGAGATGGTGCTGACATCAGCAATCTGACCCATGAATCTGGGCAACACACCAGCACCCAACATTGTACATCAGTTAGCATAAAGGGTACTGGGGCTGGACCAACATCTAGAGGTCAAAAGTCAATGATATTGTCATGCTCAGAAGTAAATGAAAGCTGCATCATTATTACAAGGCAACAAACATGACTCAGTCTAGAGGGAGGCAGAGGTTCCTATGGCTGGAGGTACAGTTCAGGGTCTAGAGATTCTGCTAGGTGGGGAGGGGACAGGTACAACTGGCTTTCCTAACACATAGTCAGATGTGGCAGAGGGTTTGGCCCAAGTGTTCCCTGCACTGCACATGTCATTCTGTCAACGACGCTGTCTGCTGTCTCTGCTGTCACTCTTGGACCTCTCACTTCATCATATCCATGTGAGATAAATGAGATTCTCTTGTGAAAACAAAGTGTTCCCTCTGATTTTGCTTCTTGAAGAAAGACTAGCCTGAAATGAACAGGATCTCTATGGCTTAACAGAGGTCTAAAGAATTTAAGAGCAACAGGAAACCTTGGAGGAGATGTAGTGCCAGCTTAGTGTTTAATGGGAAAAGACAAGTAGACTCAAGGTACTAGCCACCACCCAGGGCCACACTGTGGTAGTCACAGAGACAGAGCAATGACTTAAGACCTGTGCTACCTCATCTAGGACTTTTGTCTACTTCAGTATCCATTAGTACCAAATGAAACTCACATAAGCCAGTCAGTCTTTTTACAAGTTACCATGGACTAGACCCAGAGTGGAAATGTCAGGCAACAAGCCCACACAGGCACTCTACCCAACTCCAGTGTTAGGTTTGCAGAACGCTCAAAATAGACATTCCTGGGGGAGTGTTGAGTAACGTGGAGTAGAGGTTGCTACTGCCTCTATGTGAACTGGTCAAGCAGAGTCAGACTAAGAACCAAGGCTTTACCCTAAGGAGAGAAACACAAGAAGTTTCATAAATTCATGAAGTAAAGGAAAAGAGCAGAAACCAAAGTCCACATGTAAAACACAGAGAAGCAAGCCGAATGCTACCCTGACCCCCCCCCCCACCTGCCTGCTGCAGCTCCCTGGTGTCGGGAGGGGTTTCAGAAGTTCCTTCAGAAAGGAAAGTTGGGTAAGAGTTGAGCTATCCTTCCCTCACCTCAGGCTGAATGCACAGGTCTTGTGAGTCTCAAATCCAGCTGCAGCTCATGGTGGGGCTGTGATTCCTCTGGCAAACCAATCAGCAGAGAGGAATCTTATGACATCATTCTTTGTGGCTTGTGTGGCAGGGATGAGTACCACCTTGAGAGACTCTATTGTTAAAACTCTGAATTTCCCAGGGGGTCTGAGGCCAGAGAGCATCTATAGGTCAGGTTTCTTAGTTTGGCCTGTTAGAGCCCTCTGGTGTGAAAAGGTCCAAAGAGAACTCTAGAGTGTGGGAAATCAAAAGAATGCAGGGAGCCAGAGACTGCCTAAGTCACTGCGTCAAACAAAAAGTAGAACATTTCTGAACTCATTTAGAATTCGCTTTTAGAGCTAGGGGTCCCCTTAACAACCAGGAAGCACAGGGCTGTAATTTTACATGCTTCTGGTCAAAATGAAGAACCATGGAGGTACTGGAATGGTATTTGCTCTGCTTGGTGTGGGTGACTGCATCTGTCTTGGACTTACCCAGAACCTCATCCAATGGAGACATGTAGTGGATGCTAATTGTATAGGCAGATGAATAAGGAATGAGTAGAATTAATGAAGGACTAGAATAGAGATGTAAAAGCACAGAAATAATTCCATTTTTTTTTCATGAATCTGAAACTCAAAAACAAAATTCTTGATATGGTAACAGACTAGAGTTCAATGACCTCTAAGACGTTTTCTGGAACACAGTCCCTATAGCTGGGGCCCAAACTGAGTCTATGAGTCAAGTGAGGAGCTAAGGTTTCTAGCTGAACAAAAAGTTGAATGGCAGCTATGAAGACGGTGTGAGAAACTCACACAAACTTGAACCAAGTTTTCTAAAAATATTTTATAAATGGTCTTTGACTAAACAGTTTAAGTCAGGTAAGCAGGTCTGTTTCAAAAGTTTCTGAGGCTATGAACTATACTTGATAAAAACAAAACAAAAGTAAGGTTAAGCCTGTGTCTTAGTCTCTTTTGTACTGCTGTGATGCGACATGAGCAACGCAACTTATTGGAGAAAGGGTTTAATTTGAAGTTCACAGTTCCAGAGCATTAGAGTCCATGATGGTCATGGTGGGGAACATGGCAGCAGGTCTGTAGGCATAGTGCTGGAGGAGCAGCTGAGAGCTTACATCTTAAGATATGACCACAAAGCAGAGAGAGCTAACTGGGAGTGGCATTGACTTTTGAAATTCTAGCTCACCTCCAAGTAATGCACCTTCAACAAGACTCTATGTCCTAGACCAGTGGTTCTCAACCAGTGGGTCACAACCCCTTCAGAAGTTGACGGACTCTTTTTTATATCATGTCCTGCATATCAGATAATTACACCATGATTTTTTAAAAAAGTAATAAGATCATAGTTATAAAACATCAATGAAAATAAGCTTATGTTTGGGGTCTCCATAACATGAGGAACTGTATTAAAGGATTTCAGCATCAGGAAGGTTAAGAACCACTGCCCTGCTCCTTCCCAAATAGTTTCATCAACAAAGGACCAAGTATCCAAATATATAAGCCTTTAGTGATCATTTTCACTCAAAGTACCACAGCCAGGTACACTGATACACACTTATAATCCCAGCTCTTGGAAGGATGAGGCAGGGGGCTGAAGCTTGCTTTGGATAAATAAAAGTGAGGATTTGTTTCAAAAACTTAACATCAATAAACGCCAACAAGATACACTATTGTGAGACAGCCAGAGGGGCAGAGAAAACTGGCTGGACATTAATCATGAGAGTGGATATGTGTGGGGATGAGGTGCTTAACTGTCTGTCAAGTTTCTCATGCTCTTGCAGAGGAACAAGTTTAGTTCTTAGCACTCATGTCAGGCAGCTCACAATAGCCCATAACTCCAGATCCAGGGAGATCTGACACCTTCAACCTCTGTGGCCACTGCATTCAACTGCATATCCATACACAGACATATAATCAAATAAAAAATAAATATTTAAAAAAAAATAAGTGGATACTTATGATCTAGCTGGGACAGCTCCTAGCAAAGAGTCTCCTTTATATAAAATGAGGGAATAAACATGTGTAAGACTCCCAGCAAGAACTATTCCTAGTAGTCACATATATTTGACTGTGACATTGAAAAGCATTCCTTGGGGTATAAATACTACAGAACAATTCATTTTAGGAAATGTGCATCACCCTTAATATATGTACTGTCCTGGTTACCCCCATTCAACTCCTTGCTGAGAAAGTCATCTCCCATTCATCTTCACACCCTTGCTGCTGGTACCCCATGACTCAAGCAATATCACTTTTTCTGTCTTTCTGATCCAACTGTATTTCCATAGCATCATGAAGATATCAGGAGCCTGGGCCTCCATGACAAAGCTCTTCTACTCACCAGTTGCACAGGTCTAGCCTATGGCTCCTCAGCAGGGATGACAATGCCTAGTAACAGGACACAGGCAACATCCAGAATCATTTATTGTCCTACTTTGGGGCAGAGACAAGAGTTGTAATGTAACATACCAGAAGGAACTAGAGTGTCCCACGATACAGAAATCTTTTGCAATATTCCAAAGATTCCAAGGTTAGGAATCCCTGTCTTAGATATTTCAAATAATGTCAACAATTTTCCGTGTTTTAACTAATCTGAAGGACAGCTCTCTAACTTATTTCTTTATACAGGGGAGAAATTGGTAAAGGAATGTAATTGCATCTGTAAAGTACTTCACAGTGATACTTTTCCTTCTGTGAACTTAAGATCACATAGGGAGGCCTAGAAAGTACTTTTCATCCTATTCATTTGTGCACAATCACAGGATTAGAGTCTTCATTCTAGAGAGAAAGCAGAACTCCTTATTTACTCTGGTTGAAGTCCTTGGGTTTACTATAAAGGAACTCACAGGGGAACACTGAGCTCTTTCCTTAGGGAAAACTCATGAGAATAACTTTGTCTGTGGATTCAATTATTACCATTATCAGATGCTAGACGTTTAAAACAATGAGGATAAAGAGAGAGAAAACACTAAAGAAACACTCCCTAACTGTATCCATCCTAAGTGTTCCCTAACTGGGTGACTAGCTGAGTGCCCCAGATGTGGCCACGGGCTACCACACTGGGGTCTAGGCAGACGCTGGGATTTTTTGCCAGATGTGGCCACGGGCTACCACACTGGGGTCTAGACAGGCGCTGGGATGTTTTTTGCCAAATGTGACCACGGGCTACCACACTGGCAGGCGCTGGAATTTTTTGCCAGATGTGGCCACGGGCTACCACACTGGCAAGCGCTGGGATTTTTTGTTATTGTTCCTGTTTGGCATGTAATTTTTTTGTAAACTTCCAACAGGAGCTCAAGTCACAATGTTTCTTTTGTTTTGTTTTTTGTTTTCTTTCTTTCTTCGTTGTTTTTCAAGACAGGGTTTCTCTGTGTAACCTTGGCTGTCCTTGCTTTGTAGACCAGGCTGGCTTCGAACTCACAGAGATCCTCTACCCTCTGCTGGGATTACAGGCATGTGCCACTGTGCCAAGCGTCCCAATGATCCTTCGAACTCCAGTGGTGTTTTACTCACTCCTTCACTTAGAATGACAACGCAATACCTGAAGCCCTTGGGGACTTCAGCACTGGGCTCCAACATTCTCTGGCTTGGTCCTTGATTTTTCCATTTTCCTCAGCACTAGAACCTAACACTGGATCTCTCCAGTGTGTTAGTTCCCAGGCCAGGCAGTGACTCCCCATGTGCTCATCTCAATGTCTCATCAGACAGTCAGATGGAGGTATCTGGGTGAGGAAGTGAGGGAGGAGAGAGCTGCTCCTAGGTGGTCCAGAGACAGTGTCTCCCATGGCCCTGGGAGGTGACCTCTATGAGTAGAGGCTGTGATTGGACAGAGCATAGGAAGCTGCTGTTCTGTATCCATTGGCTCGCCCAGGCCCAGGGAAAGAAGAAAGGTGGTCCGGGTGTGTCTGAAATGTTTCCTAGAAGTATGCCTTCTCATCAGCTCTGTTTTGTGACTGGCCTCCAGGAAGGGGACTTCAGCCCATGACAGAAGCCTGTCCATGTCTTCCCTGAATTTTCACATGCTAGAAAGAAAACCGCAGCCTGCAGATGAAGTGAACTGGTTACTCAAACATCAGCTTACCTGCTCCTGGGACAACCTGGCCTAACAGGTAAGAGAGCTTTTTTGGGGGGTGGATGGGAGGGGTGGTTTAGTGAAGAATTAAGCAGCCTAGAAACTAAGAGATTACATTTGTTACTTCGTCTTGAAATATTAAGATTTATTGAGAAAGCCAAAATTCGCACATAATGACATCCTGACTGAGGCTCCATAGGCCCTCCACTTCATGTGCTTAGGGCTTCGGTCTCGGTTCAAAGGATCATGGTTGCTTCACACTCTGGTTGCCCTACTCTGCCCCTCCCCCTTCCCTATTTCCTCTTTAGCCTCTCATCATTTTAAATTTGAACCTCCATCTTAATCTGTTAGATTAAACAAGGGCAGTTTACTTTTAAACTAAGAAGCTTTAAATTGTAGAAATAAAATGGAAAGTGCTATGGCGGGATTTCAAGTTCCCATGCTCTAGGGGAGAGAAGAACGTGCAGTTTTGTTGCTGACACTCCCGGTACATTGATCTCAGGAGCGTTACCACAATCTCCCCAAATGATGAACAATCCACCTATTATTGTGCACAGGATTTTTCAGAAGGCAGACTCAATGCCAGAGAGATGTAGAGATATGCTCAAAGGCCTGTCAACTGCAAGGGGCAGTGGATGAGCGGGATCCAACTCCACAACAATCCTTTCTATCACGGAATTCTCAGAGCACACCATGACCTTTTACCAGGGTGCTGTAGGCTGGGCCTCCGGAGACAGCACAGAGTATTCATGCCTAATGACCCGGGAAGGTCAAGTCTGCAAATTCCTTAACCTCTTGAGATGCAGCTTTTGGCAACTTCTTACAAAAAGCAACAACAACAACAGAAAGAGACAGACATAAACACCACAGCTGACACCCAATAGTGGGATCCATGTAACAAAGCAGTAACGTTGTTTTGAAAAGAGATCCCAGGATAACAGAGGTGCCAGACCTCAGGATATCTGCTTAGGAAGATGTATGCCCAGAGCACAGGCAGACCAAGAGAGGGCTGTGTATGCTCCATGTAGCAGGGCTGAGAAGCCTTGAGTGCCCAGAGGATTGTACCATGTGCCCCAGATACTGAACCTGGAGCTGCAGGATGTGGTTGCCCTGTAGTCTTGCTTTGGTCTCTTCATCCTTTACCATGCTCCTATTCTTCCTCTCTGGAATGGCAATGTTATTGTGTGCCATTGTCTATAAGGAGCATGACATTGGCTTCTGAATTCATAGAAGTTCACAGTTAAGAAATCACCTTGGGTGACAGGTGAGACTTGCACTTTGTACTTTTAAATGGCCTTGGAACTGGCAAGGCCTATGAGAGTTTTTGAGGTTGGGCTAAATGTATTCTGCATTATGGGATGTCTGTGAACCTATAGAGACGAGAGATGGAAGGTTATGACTTGAAAGCAATGCATCTGTGTGTCACATTAGGGAGAGGAGGGGCAGGGATGCTGAATATTAATGTGAGACGTTCCCAAATTGATTAGGACACAAACAATCTGGCCATGAATATGGAAGGTTACCTAGAGAAAACTCCGTGACTGTCTGTGAGGGATTCTTTAGGATAGAAGGATTGAGATGGAAACGCCCATTCTGTGCTTAGGTCCCATTTTCCATAAAAAGGAGAAGGCCAGATGAGCATCAATATGCATCACTCTCTAATTCTTGACTCAGACACAATGTTACCAGCTGTTTCAAGCTCCTGCTCCATGGACTTCCCTGTTGGGATAGACCATACCCTCAAACTACACACCACAACAAGCCTTTCCTTCCTCAAGTGGCTTTGGTCATGAATTTTGCCTGGAATAAGCAAGATGGTCAGTGACTAATACAGCAGGGCTGAACTGAACTGGGTAAGTCCAAAGTAATGACTGTCAGACAACCACTGGGGCTGAGGGAACCATGGAGTATTTCCATCCTGGCTGCCAAGAGTGTTTGTGACAGTGACTTGTCATGCTGCTGCTTTCATAATCTCAGATAGACAGAGGAGAAATAAGAAGCAGAACATTTGGGGACGGACTCTTCTGCCTCCCACTGTGCAAGGCAGCTGCTGGTGTCATTGTGGGACAGAAGTGAGGAGCATTGGACACTGGGTCGAAGCTGCAGCAATTTCATATGTTAATGCTAGAGTCACAGTGGCCTGTGAGTGGTGGATTTGTTTTATTTTTGCTGCCCACCTTCACTAGAACACAACTGTACAGAGAAACAAGAGCAGTAATTTGCTTCAAAACTCTCAGAACAGCCTGAGAGTCTTCTTGTCTCCTAGGTGCCGTGTGTGTGTGTGTGTGTGTGTGTGTGTGTGTGTGTATGTGTGTGTGTTTGTGTGACATGTGTGTGCATGTATGTGGATGAGTCTAAAGGCCAGTGTTAGAAGAAGTCTCCATTAGCTTCCTGCCTGTCTTACTATGTGAGATAGGCTCTCTCACAGATCAGGAACTCACCAGTTGTTTAGACTATCTGGCAAGCACACCCTAGGATACATCTCTTTCTGTCTCCTCCATGCAGGGATTGTACCATAACACTTACAGCTTTTTCCACAGGTGCTGCACATAGAACTTAGGTCTTCAGGTTTTTGCGGCAAGTACTGTATTGACACAACCATTTTCCAGGCTTTTGGAGCATTTTGCATCATCTCTGCTTCCATGTTCCGGACCAAATCAGGAACCTCTAGCTGTCTTTGAGATTTGAATCTAGATCAGATACTACAACTGACTGGACTACAATGAGAGTTTTCCTCAAATCTCAGTGCTTTAGATGCTAAGACAGTGGTCTCAGACTCCAAACGCCCGCAGAGGTGAGGGTATGTATGCATCAAAGAAACAGACCTGAGGACTACCGACTCTGCTAGGAACATGGCTGGATGATGACTATCATAGCAGCTTCCTTCTTGTCTTTACAAGATGAGTATAGTAACCTAACACTACGGAGACAACTACTCAGTAGCTGTGTTTTAGTTTAAAATTTCCTTTTGTAGAGTGGGAAAGATAGCACAGAGTTAAGAACATTTGCTGCTCTTGCAGAGGACCTGGATTTAGTTTTAGTTCCAGGAAATCTAGCATCCTCTTCTGGCCTCTGCAAGCATCAGGCACACATACAGTACAAATGCATACATATACGAAGACAACAACAACAACAACAACAACAACAAACAAAACACAAAAAACTCTACTCATACAAATAAACAAAAGAAAGTCTCCTCTCACTCTCTTTTTGTCTGTCTGTCTCTGTCTCTCTGTGTCTCCGTCTATCTGTCTCTGTCTCTTTCTCCCCCCACCTCTTTCTCTCTCTCTGGATGTGTGTGTATAGCCCACACCCTAGCTGTGGGTTCTTACTTTCAACTTTGTTTGAGAAGGCTCTTTTTTTCCTATCTGCTACTGTGTAAGCCAGGCTAGCTAGCCTGTGAGTTTCCAGAGACTATAATATCTTTGCTGCTCATCTCACTGGAGAAACACTGGGATTATGGGAGCATGCTACCATGTCCAGCTTTTACATGGGTTCTAATGATTTGAACTGACTTCTTCAAGCATGTGTGCCAAGCACTTTACCAACTAAATCAGCACCTCCTCAAGCCTGAAGAATCTTTAGTCTTACATTTTCATAATGCATGAAACACACACGCATGCATGTGTATACACACACACACACACACACACACATACAGACACACAGCCATCCATCTGTAGATTCTTCATCCACAGATTCAACCAACTGCACAGTAACAATATTAAAAATATGCATATATTGGTATGTAAATTAGAAATGTTCTCTAAACACAACTGCCTCCATAATACTTGCATTGCATAGGGTACTGGAAGTCATAAAGAGATGATGTGAAGTCTATGGGAAGATGAACATAAACTATGTGCAAATCCTACAGCATCAGCATTTTATGCAAAGACTATGCGTTGGTGGGTTTGGTATCTATGTATGATTCTTCTGCAGATATCCAAGAATAGGGGATAGAGAGATGGCTTAGAAGTTGAGAGAATTTGCTGTTCTTGCAGAGGACCAGATTTTCATTCCCAGCCCAAATAAAGGCTCACAATTGCAAGTAATTCCATTCCCAGGGACCCTCCCTAACTCTGCAGACACCTGTACTTACAATGCCCACACAGATGCAGATGCAAACATACACATAAATGAAATATAAAACTAATCTTAGAAAAATACAGCCCCAACTGCTTTTATTCTTTTACAACATTGACATGTCCAAGCAGACGCAGGAGAGGGGGTTGGCTCTCTGACTGCAGGCAACTGAGAAGGCCAAAAAGGTTGTCAGAAAGGGTTATCTTTCACTTACAATGATGTAAGTGGGGGAGTCAGTGGGGTGTGGGAGATAGATGGGGTATATGGTTTCTTCCTCAGGTGGCTCAAACATAGACACCTGAGGACATGGGATCCCATCAGGACTGAACACTGCACTCAGCAGCCTCTGGAGCTTTCTTGCCTCCACAAGGATGCTAGAGCTCAGAGAACCTGTCTTCAAAAGCTCAACAGAATTCTCCGAGGGTGGCGGTTGGATATAACCAGCTACTGGCAATAGGGGCTAAGGCTCAGGCTGTCTCCTGGTTAGGCCTACATCTCTTTATCTAGGGTTTCATTAAGCTTCGTGAGGGCACGCTTGGAACATAAAGACAGATAATGAAAAGAAATTGATATATTATGTTTTAATTACAGCTCTTACATCACTCTAGGAATTGTTATCGGTTGATGGATGTAAGGATTAGAAAGGCTACACAGCACTTCCGAGTCGCAGGGCTAATGGCAGGCAGTCTGTGTATTTTGCCTGAAACCCAGTCATAGCGCCACTGATCTCCATTGCCTCTCTGAGGGATCTTGCTTGGTCACTTTTTCTCCATCCTTTCTTATTCTATCCACCAACTATATTTCTAGCCAGGAATCCCAACAGTGTTTGACTGAAACATTATTTTCTTTCTCTACTGCCTGCTAATCAACAGTATCACATGGGAGCACCTTGCAAAGTAAGTTATGAAAAGTGCTGCATTTTGTACTTAATGACATAGAAAATAAGTGATTTAAAGGTAAATTGAAGATCTTCATTTTACCTCCATTACTGCTAGGGCAGATCATTACAATAAAATGGAGATGAAGTACCCGTGGCCTTGACATCACATTCATTTATTACTTTTCCCTCTTAGATATTTTTAAGCCATGCTCACTGCAGCAAGGCAGGAAGAGGCAGATATCCATATCGAGGCAGCATTAGATGCTATTTAGCCCTCATGAGAGAAAGCCCCATCAAAAGGGTCAAGAACCAGAGGCCTAACTGTAAAGGCACTACTCAAGAAAGACTCCTCTGGCTGCCTTACTCAGCTCCTTAGAATTACTGAAACCAGTTTTTTGTTTTTTGTTTTTGTGAGTTGAATTTCCCAGGTGGCTTCTCATTTTTCTGAGGGCTTTCAGAAAAGCCATGAGCTTGGTTTAAATTTATCCAAGGTGGATACATCTACATACAGTGGATGTAGAGAGAGGGATCCCATGGTGTATACTGTTCTGGGGAGAGAAACCTTGCCACTGGATTGTGTCTGCTTTGTCACACATGCTCAGTGTTCTGGCTCCAGGACCATATTATAGAAAAACGCACACATCCAAACAATGACTGTACTTTATTGGTAAGCATTCTACATGAGGCTCAACAATACCAAACAAATTCTTAAACATCAAAACAGAATTTAGAAAGAATGGGTTCTGAAATGCTCTTTCAAACCACTTCTCAGTTCATTTAGTAGTGACAATTGCATGGGTTTTCCCTCTCTTTCTTTTTCTCCTTAAATTCACTGAATTAATGCTCTGTCTAAAATTGCTATTGCATGCCATTCGTTCAAGGGTATTGTGAGTACCACAAAGCTCCTTCTGGGCCCATAAAATGTATTTTCTGGCAAAAAGAAATCCTTGCTTAAGTCCCAGTGTGAGGATCTATTCTGAGACAAACCTGTGACTTAGATGGGGGATACTGGCTGGTCTGGACAGGCATTTTTAAAGGGGAAGGATTTAGCTTACCTAACAGACACCTGATTAGAATTTCTGGAATCCTTGTAATACCAGAGCATCCGGTATATGTGCCTCCTTTGGGCAACAATTTTCCTCTACAGTGATCCTACCGAAGAAGGCCCGGATTTGCTATTCACTGTGTCCCAATTCCCCTGAGTGCAGCGTTGATCCGTGGAAACATTATACTATGCCCTATTTCCTGGAAGGCATTTTTCTCTTCCCTTGTCTCAGATATGGTTGTTCTATGTTCTGATTTCAACGATCATTTCAAACACCTCTCTTTACCGTCATCCACATCCACTCTGCAATTGGCATATTAGAAAATAATGACGGCACTACTAGAATGTGGTCTTTTAAACCGCCAGAGGTAAAGCTTGCTGATTGCTAAATTTTTGATCTCATCTCTCTCTTTTCTCCCAAGCTCCTCTGTCAAATTTACTCTGCTCCCATTTCAGATACATACCCAATTTCACTCTGAGAACCACTCCTTCCTGACTTTATGGATTTTTACTAAGTTTTCAGATGAACCAAAAGCTCACTGTTTTCCTGGGTTAAGAGGTAACTGCAGAGGCTGCTCAGAGACAGGTTTGATAATTGCCACCACAAAATGCTAAGTTGTCTCCTTCTCCTACAGCCAAAATTCTGGCACAGATTCAAGGGATGCTCTCCAGTCCCATCCCTTACAAAGGCACTATCAGTGGTTGATAGCTGCTGGGAAATGGAAAAATCACTCACTCGCTCCTCTTCCTCCTATTCCTTCCCCTCTTCTTCTTCCTCTTTCTCTTCTTCTTTAATGTGTGGCCATTGGTAGGCTTCTTGTGATGCAGTGTATGGCCTTGTATCCATACACATATGGGCATAACTAACTGGACTTAGTGGGTTACCCTCTCCCTGCCTTCTATCTCCCCTGCTCCCCACCAAATGAAAATTTGAAGTTGAAAGGAGGGCATCATTCAGTTCTTGGCATGGTCTGAAAGCAAGTTGTATGAAGAATTATACCATCTAAGCCTGCTCACCTTTAGCCTAGAGGAGGAGATCACAGGTGGCTGAGATCTTAAGCCAGAATATGCCAAAACAAAAGAGATGATTGGTTCTGGTTCCCCTCTGGAGCGCTGGGGAACTTAGTCTTTGAGTTCTCAGACACCCTCCCGAAGGGATGTGCTCTCTCCTTGGCATCTTCAAGGTCTCCTCTTCTTTCTTTGCTCTCCTCACGTCATGTCCCCCAGCAAGAACTTCCCAGTCTTTTGCTTTTACTCCGCTCTGGTCTTCGAATATGCTAACGAAGCTCCTTACATGAGAAATGTGCTTATACTGTACATGGCGCTACCAAAGACGTCCATACTTTTAGGTGGTAGCTACCAGGTGTTTGGATGATAGGAGAAGTTGCTTGAAGTATTATGGTGGAGGAAATAGTAGATAAAGAGTACACTGCCTATCAGCTTCAAGTCCTGTGAGGCACTGCAGCGAAAAGTTGTATAAACCGACAGAACTGCTTATTATAGATTTCTAGATGAGAGCCACATAATCTTGTTGGAGAAAGACTACAGAGATGGAAGACAATTTTTCATCTTTTTCTTTCTTTTTTTTTTTTTTTTTTTTATGAAAGGGCTGCAGATGTCCCCTGCCCTCTCTACCTCTGGGGGACTCCCTAGAGAAAACCCTTTACGTGAGCTTTGGTGGTCTGAAGACATGCCACGGCAGAGGAGAAGTATCCCCAAATGAGGGAGCACAGGAGACCCTGGCACAGGAGACAGACCAGCCGAGGACTTCAGCTGAAGAACTGATTTGAAGACAGGAGAAGAATCATTTACTCATATGAATGAGTTAAGATAATCCATGGGGAGGAGCTAACTGTTCTGCTTGGGGCAAAGAGATTTGTTGACATAAAAGTGAAAAGGGAGGATGCTTAGTGTATAGTCAGCACCTGGTAAAACCTGGTGTAGCCTCCAGGTTAGTGGTGCAGGGAAAGTATGCCTAATAGCTATCATTTGTTTAGCATGTATTGAAGGCCACTTATTACATTAAATTAGTTCTCTTCGTTCATTATGCTTATTTAATATTTTACAAGAACCCTTTAGTGTTGACATAATTATTGTCCCTATTATGTGGTCCATAGAGACTAAGGCTTACAGTAGTTTATTAAGTCTATAAGGTCACATGGTTAGGAAGTACTGATCCATTAAGTTCAGTGCCCATGTATCAGTTTAATCCTACGCTAATGTCAAAACAAAGTAAACCAAATGGGCACATCCTGAGCACCCATCCTTCCTCACAATGCAGACTTATACGGTTCCTACTCTAGCTTATGCGCTTATTATCTTTTTAAAATTCCATCAACAGAGGTCTCATCGCTAGACTGGTTTCTGTTTCAACCAGGACCAGACCAAAACCTATACTACCAGTCTAACCCAGCTGGCTATCTTTTTCTACAAGCAGCTGGAACATCTCCCACTTTCACCAAGGAGTTGACAACCTGGTTGGAGTGGCCCAGGCTCAGGGAATGCTGCCCTACTGCTGGCAGCTGCTTTGTCAAAGAAATGAAACAAGCTGCCACAGAGGTGTTAAGGATGTGGCACAAGATGCCTACTGAACCCTGGGGTTCAGAGCCAGGAGGAGGTAGCAGAACCACACAGTTCATCCTTCGGAGTGCTGGGATGAGGCCTCTTGACTCACAGTTGTTGCACAAGGCTGAATCATTTTTGGGATTAATACATTCCACAGGGACTATTTCCACCTTGGACTACTACTATGGGGGAGGGAATCTAGTATACCTTGAAGCATTTCACATCCTATCTGTTGTTTACTCACCAAATGACAGCCATGACATACCTCTCAAGCCAGAATAACCAATCATATTTTCAAACATCCCCAAATGTCTTCTTGGAGACACACTACCATCTACTTGGGAACTACTGAACATTGCTATCTTGAGACTTTGAGGACTGACATTGAAGAACAAGATGAGATTAGGGGTCATTAGGGTGGAGTCTTGGCTTCTATTCACTTCTAGCAAGTTTTTGGACCTTGAGGAAGCCTCTGTTGCTTTCTGGTATTCAGGTTCTACTTTTGTAAAATAATGGAGCTAGGCAAATATCTCCACAGAGGTTCCTTCCTAAGATATTGCTTTAGTTTTCTCATCAATATCACACATAAAGAGCTGCCGACCATGGAGAACTGGTGGCAGACAGATTCACACTCCTCCAGTTTCTTAGTTCAATACATTGTGTGTTGTATCATGGCACCAAAGACTTGTGGATATGGCCAAAGTTAATAGAGACTGGTAATTCTTGAAAGTTGGCTGGTACCGGAAGCTGTCTCCGCTTAGGAGTTGTGACAGGAAGTAAAATGGTGTCTTCCAGAAGGGAGATCCATGTAGTACAGTCACATAACATATTAATACAACAATTGGGGGAGGGTTGTTTTTAGTTATTTGCATTTTACTTAGCTTTTTAGGAAATGTGCCAGTTATTAAAAATGCATTTGATATCAATTATGATAATACTGAAGTTATAGTTCACTTTGGATAGAAATAACATCTTTACTATAAGGAAAATTTCAATCCATGAACATGGTACACTTTTGCATTTAACCATGTCTCTTACACTTTTATTGTATAGAATAGAATATTATCCTCTTTTTCTGTCCACACTCTATTACATTTGTATAGTGTAAAGGCATCCATGCATTAGCAATGTGTAAGGAGTGTCTGTCATTTCTACCTAATCTATTCTATTTCTAAGAAACTTAAACTAGACGAATCCTTCAGATTCAATACACAGTAAATATTAGCATTTGTAAATGAGATCTCCAGAGAAGATCCAGTTCCCTCATATCTGTAGATGCTAGTCATTAATCTTTCCTTTAATTTAATGAGTTATTTATTATCCATTCAAATGTTTCTTACATAAACTATTGCTTGCTACCAAGCAACAGCTATAGCTTTCTTATGGAGGATGAATACAATCCGATTGAAATTAATCTTTATTATGAGTATTTTTTGACGTACTCTGTTTAGGTTTTTGTTAAGCAGTTTTTATACAGTACAAATTTAAAACTTGGTAAAAGTAAATATTTTTTCTTTCTTTCTTTCTTTTTTTTTTTTAAGAAAATTCAAAGCAAAAGAAATGATAGAGAAACATGTCAAAATACCAGCAACTTCATGAATTATGTAGCAGCCATTCCCAGCTAGGCACATAGCCTATGGAAGAATTCTTCTGTTTTAATATTCCTTTCACATAATATCCCAGAAGTGAGCTGAGAAGCTAATGGCGAATATACAAGTATTTTTGTATATACATTTTTCTTTCCTCTGAGGTACTTAGGAAATAAATGAATCTAAATTTAAAGAAAGCTGTTCACACCCAGAAAGACTCTTTTACCACATTTGCCAACTTCTCTCCCCAGGCCCTCGACAATCAAGTCTGTCTTGGAAGTATTACTCATGATTTATAGACGTTGCTCTTTTAGCCGCTGATTACCTCAGGAATCCTACCCTTCTCTAAGACTAGCGCACTTGCTGAGGTTACGACGCCAATGTGAACCCAGGAGACATGAACACTGGAGACTAGGGCTTGACTTGGCCCATGTAAGCACCTCTCTGAATGTGCTGCTGATGGCTATGACCCTCACAGTAATTATCCTTTGGGCATTTAAGGGCAGGATCACAGTATGCTGGTCTGGCTGGCATGGAACTTGCTATGTAAACCAGGCTGGCTTCAGACTCACAGAGATCTGCCTGCTTCTACCTCCAGAGTGCTGGGATTAGTGGTGTGCTCACTACTGTCAGCAGCAATTAGTCCTTAACAACAGTAGTTAGTGGGGATTGCTACCCTGATCGCCAGTGTCTTAGCCCATACCAAGTGGCTGAATGTTGTCACTTGATATCTACCAAGTACCAGAACACCTGTGACTATTATGCCATTGAATGTTATAATACATACAACAGCTGAGTGTTATAATACATATAAGCCAATCATTGGGAAAGTATCTAAAGATGCCACCACTATATAATATACTCAATTAGTGGTACCATGATTATTCAGAATTAAGAAATAACTTGTTTCACTTGACTTTCTAAGACATTGAAATTTACATCTATGGATGAACTCTATCCTTTTACATAAAAATCAGCTCATCAGTATCTAAAATCTTTTTTTTTTTTTTTAAGATTTATTTTATTTTATTTGTATGAGTGTTTGCCAGCAAGTATGCATGTGCACCACATGGATGCCTGGTACCTGTAAAGGCCACGAAAGGCCATTTGATTCCTGGGCACTAGAGTTACAGACAGCTGTGAGCTGCCGTGTGGGTGCTGGCAACCAAACCCAGGTCCACTGCAAGAGCAGCAGGCATTCTTAAATGTGAAGACATGTCTGAAGCTCTAGTAACTGGAAATCTTGCTACAATATGCTATTTGTAGCACACTACTTTTAGGGGGCAAGCTCTCACTAACTTACATGATCAAGGTAAGTAATCATAATGCAGAACTTGCATTACAGTGACTATTACACTCAGGGTATATGGATGTGTGTCTGATGATATGATATTTAAGACCACTCCATTAACAGGCACTGATTGGTTGTGTCCTTCTTGGGTCATGAATCTCACAGAGAAGTGGCTAAAAGCTTCTGACTTGTGCTCTAGAAAACTGAACTTATGGATTAACGAAATTTCATAAAATAAAACAAATGGTAGCAACATTACAATCTGTGCAATTCTAATCAAGACTCATACATTCTTAAAGGCTACAAGGTGTCTTCAAGGGACCAAAAATTCTATCCTGTAACTTAGCAACAACAGCAATCAAAAGATGGACAAACACAACATGACGAAGTTCTTGCCTTGTGAATGGCCATATTAAATATCTCCAAGAGACTTATGATATGCATTTTATCTCTGCTCATTTTTCAGATGACAAATGTGGAGATCAGAGTAAGTGATAAAATGTAATATATTTAGCAAGAAAACACAGGGAAGGTTGAAACGTTGAAGTTGGAAGTCTTAGCATGTGTTTTCTTTGGTTGGTCATTTTTCTGCAGATAATTATTTCACCTCTATAGAAATAAAGGCAGAATTATCACCTATTTCATGTTGACGATACAATGACTTTACATGTAATCTTCTCAGTTTCTGTGCACATTTAAAACGATATTTTGGGTCTCATTTTATAACATTTAAAATAACTTGCCTAAACATTGCAGAGAATGAGCATGTAACAGACTGATTTGAACTCAATATTACTTCTATAAATGCTGTGGTCCTCCCTTTCCCCTATTCCTAATAGACACCACTACCATGAAGATTCGTCTTTTCTTCTTAGGTGAAGGAAGATGAGAAATAAAGACCTGGCTGTAGCATACTATGAACAGGAAGCACCCAACTACAGAGAATTCTCTGAGGCTAAGACAGTGAGAAGATCTTCTCCTTCCGACATAAGAAGCAAATATCCTCTCTCCCCATGTAGTCCTCTGAGCTTAAAATAAATCACCGGAAGAAGGCCTTCAAAAGACTCCAACGCAGCAGCAGTTACAGCTACGCCCACATGTATACCATGTGTCCTTGAGTTTGTGTAAGTGTACTCGCTGCCCCTCAGGAAAGATTAGATGCATTCTTATGTGCCCTGTTTTTCATACGAGGATTTCACTGAGAACATCAAGGAGTGGCTATAACATTGGTATCTTCCGCTTCTTTTCTCTCTTTAGTACTGTGATGGGAAAGTGTGGTGGCTTAGTCTAGCCAGATGATTCTAAACACCAGACTTTAATTGTGTTCTATTATTTGCCCGGATTGAGTATCCCGAAGTACCATTTCACTCTTTTACTCTTGAAGGGATTCTTTTGGGGGATATCTCATAGATAACAAAATCAATACTATCAATAGTAAGAATACTACCAGTGTTAGGTTAGGAGTTAGTAGAGGGGGGATAATAATTAAATCCAACCTGCTGTTTGGTTGGTAAATAAAGTCTTGCAGGAACAAATTCTTTCCATTCATATGTATTATTTGGGCCTGCTTTCATGCCACATAAGCTGAGTTGAGTAGGTGCAACAGAAACCTGCTAATCTGCAAAACCTAAAATATTTGCCACTTGACGTTATGCAAAGCAATCTCCAGCATGCTCCCCATGTATCTGTCAGCCATGATACTAAGTGATTTGCATGTATCCTGGGTCCACTCTGACTGTTTTTTAGTCCTCTGTATTTTGCTTCTGTGATCTTTTCCATAGAAAATATATAGAATTAAATATTATGAATGCATTGCTATAAACATGGAGATATTATACATTTTAAAAGTTCACTTAGGGCTGAAGAGATGGCTCAGTGCTTAAGAGCACTGGCTGCACTTCCATAGGACCCAGATTCTATTTCTAGCACCTACATGGTGGCTCATAACCACCTGTAACTACAGTCTTAGGAGTGGATGTCATATTATGGCCTCCACGGGTGCTAGAAATGCACATGATATGCAGATATACATGTAGGCAAAATATCTATACATATAAAAAAAGATGCATATAAAATTAAAAAAAATTTTAAATGCCTGTTTAATCTAGGCCATGTACAGTGGCTCACATCACTAATCCAAGCTTTTGGAAGACTGAGACAGAAGGATTCTTTCATGTTCAAGGCTTACCTAGGCTACATAAGTGAGTTCCAGGTCAACCTGGGCTACAGAGAGACCTTGTTTCAAAGAATTATGTAAAACAAAAACTTTTATTTTTTCTTATTTTAAAGAAATTAAATCAATATATTCTGTGATCCCCAAAAGGCATTTATGCTGGTATCTAGTTTTGGGGTTGTTTTGTTAGCTTTATTTTGTAAGCTTTATAAAAGCTGGAGTCAACTGAGAAGAACTTCCATTTGAGAAAATGTCTCCATCAGATTGGCATAGAGCCAAGTATACGAGACATTTTCTTAATTACTGATGTGGGTGGCACCATCCCTGGGCAGGTGGTATACACTGAAGATAGCTGAGCATGCCATGGGGACAAACCAGTGAGCACTGGTCACCCATGGTCTCTGCTCCTGCTCTTGTTTTAGTTCCTGTTTCAGTTCCTGCCTTGGCTTTCCTAGATGCAGGACTCAAACCTGTAAGCCAAATCAACCCTTTCCTCCATGTCTTTTGGTGATGGTATTTATCACAGCAATACGACACAAACTAAGTCACACATGCCTGATAGCTAATGCAACTAGCAGAGACATCAGGTCTGCCTGCCTGTGGTACTAAGTTTCTAACTTCTATCCACCCCATGGGATGCGATGAAAAATCTACATGCAAGCACCAGAGGTGCTCTGGGAAAGCCCACAGAATTAGAATCCAAAGCCCAGGTGTTGCCTGACTCTAGATAAAATCTGTTTCGTTTGCCTTTCTTTCTTTCTTTCTTTCTTTCTTTCTTTCTTTTTTTTTTTTTTTTTTTTTTTTTTTTTTTTTTTGTTGTTGTTGTTGTTGTTGTTGTTGTTGTTGAGATAGGATTTCTCTGTGTAGCCTTGGCTGTCCTGGACTTTCTCTGAGGTCTTCATTATTCCTAACATCATCAGGAAGATTAATTCATATTTTTAACAAATATTTAAAATAAGGAATTGTAGACAAAGGTTAAATAAGTTTCTGTCCCCAAATGTCTCTGCTTCCTATAGCCTTTGTATGAGTCTTTACCAGGGTCACCTGGCCCTCCACTACAATTCTCCAGTTAAAGAAACACTGGGTCTTTAGTTACATCTGCTCACAAAAAATATATGACTTGGCATTTTTGTTCTCAGAATATATTGAAAAATAATTTAAGCTGCCTTCTGGTGTTATCTACAGCTTGTGTATGACACTGCTGGCTGCAGAGAAAGCTCGGGAGGCTGCAAAGAAATGAGAGATTTGAAAGATACTGACCCGAAGGGGTAAGAATAAGTGTATTACTTTATTTTTCTTTAAAAACACACACTAACCAAGAACTTCTGAAACAAAAAGGAAACAGATTTATATCCATTAGCATAGAAGCCTACACAGCCTACAGCAACACATACACATGTACAATGGACTGGTGCCCGAGAGAAGGAGCGCTTGTTTCCCTCGCTCCTGAGACCACCAACCCTTCATGACGTAATGGGGGAAGTGTGTGGCTAGAACCCATGTCTTCCCCACAATCCTGTTCTGAGCTGTTTGTTTTGGGTTAAAGTAGTAGGACTAACATGATTGGCAGTGGACTGAGGGTAAGGTTCTAGCAGTAGGCAGGTACCGTGTAGCATAGGTTAGAGACCCAGGATAGAGGGTATCATTTTCAAGTTGTAGGCGGCCATGTGGGGATCGGGAAACAACGACCTTAGAGGCCATGGAGTTAGAAGATGACTAATACTTAATGACTTGGAGCCTCAGTGTTTAGAAAGGAGAGAAAGTCTAAAAAGAAATTCTGCCTGTTTCACAGTGCTTTCACCCAGGAATCCCATCACAACTATAGAAAGTTGTTCAAGGACTTAGCTTTCCAGAACACGGCAAGGGATACCAAATAATTCCATAAGAGCGCGCGCACACACACACACACACACACACACACACACACACACACACACACACACACACACACAAAACGCCCTTTATTATTTTGAGTTTGAAAATATTTTGTTGGGTTGGAATTCCACAGTTCTACCCCAAACTCCCCACTTTGCCCCTGTCTTTTTCCAGAGGCACAGAAGCTGAGGGACACAAGGGGGTTTGAGAAATACTGTATCAAGTTGCAGCTGAAACATCAAGCACTAAGTGGTAAGTGGGCAACTTTTCAGAGGGAATTTTAGAAGGAGTAGCCCCGAGCCTTCACAAACACACCACAACCCAGCATACCACCAAGGCATCTGATAACGTCCAATTTCATCTCAAGTTGTGGTTGAGAAATGGGAGACTTAAGCATCAAACCAGCTTCTCCACACCTAGAACGTGCACAAAATGACAATATCCCAACGAAGCATTCTGGTTTAAGTACAGAAAAGCACCGCAATTAATGTTTGAGTCAGGGAACTGTTGAAGTTTTGAGCTTACAAAATCAATAGCAATACAAAAGCCTTTCAATTATGTAGGGGCTGAAATACCTCAGCTACCCTCTGCCCACTAGGAAATGTCATCACATTCTTTGACAAACATAACAGGGACCATTCGTGATGCGCTCTGTGTTGTACAAGCCATGTTTGTTCAGGGGGAAAATAGTGTGAAAGTAATACTCTTGCCATTTTCTCACTTTAAGAAAAAAAAGAAATACCTGGCAAATGAAGCATTCCTCTTTACCATTTTATTGATTAAGAATCTTTAAGATCATAAAAAGAAAAATATTTACCATACATCGATATACCTTTTACTGAAAACTCTTTTATATTCAAAATGGTGACTAGGAATAAGAGCCAAATACAGTTTCATTTACTTACAAGTGCTAGGAACGGGGCAAGCTCTTTGAGTCACTTTTCTCATGTGTAAATGAACTACATCAGCAGTAGATAGTCCTTAGGGTCCTCGTGAGCTTTCAACAAAACAGAACAGAAAGTGCGTAGAACCTGGCACGTTGTAAATTTAACGAAAAGCTAATTAGCAACCTGACAGCTTTTAGTACCCCCATTCTGATTGGAGAAAGACTAGGAGAAAATTTAAAAGTCACATAGGGTCACAAACTTCTGGGATCGGGAGAACAAACATTTCATTTTTTATTTTTTGGTCATTCACAGTGTACGTCCTTCAGTAAGCACACTGGTCTCAATACAAAGCAAAATATTTCCATTTTTAAGTGTGTGTGTGTGTGTGTGTGTGTGTGTGTGTGTGTGTGTGTGTGTGTGTATGTGTGTATGTGTTCATGTAGGCAGAAGACAACTTTCTGGAATTGGTTCTCCAAGCGTTTTGTGGCAGGGTCTCCTTTTGTCTCCTCTGCTATGTTGGCTAACCCAGGCTACTTGACCCACAAGCTTCCAGGCCATTTTCCTGTCTCCACCTCCATGTTGACTTAAGAGTGCTGAGATTACAAATCCATACTGTGGCAGGCACCTACATCTGTCTGTTCATGTGGGATTCAGGGGTGTGGTGCTCCTGTCATCAGGTTTCTGTGCCAAGGGCTCCATCTTTCAGCTCCATTATTTCCTGAGTTGCTTTATCCAAATAAACACTGAGCTTCAAAGCCTAACTTTCACGAGCACTATTAAAAGTTCATGGTTTTCCTACAAGTTAAGAAATATTCAGTGTCTCCCTTAAACAGTCTCTTTGAGGAGGTGGTCAATATTCCCTTCTTACAACTGTTACTACACATTCACCTGATGTTTGCGAAGATTGTTCCATTTATTACAAAGTGTTATTGTAGTCATTCCAAGTTCAGGAAGGAGCTTGAAAGGACAGAGAGGAACACATTTTATGGTATGCTTTGCTCAAAGATTAGCAAACTCTCAATGAATCAGATACAATTAATCATAATTCTCATTAATCATAATTGCCTATTCTTCACAATTCTGTATAAACTCATAGCACATGAAATTATATTACAGTTTCTTTCTTTTGACAATACTTCTATGAAGAGATATCCACATTCTAAACACTTCTGTTTTATCCATAAGAGAATACTTTCCTTAATTAGCTCTACACTAGCCTCTCCAAGTCCACTTAATCTTCATTCATCCACAGTTCTGCAAAGCTTAGTTATCTGATTTTCAGAACCAAGGAAACAACAAAAAAAATTAATCCACTTTCCTCAGATTGTTAGTTAAAGCCAATTTTATTCTTCACTTCTTGATTTTCTCAACAACAAAATAAAGATGGTTCAATTTAAAATGTTTTCCCCCTTTAGTTCTGAATCTAGAGGCCGGTTACATGAATTCCAGTAGAATAAATCTTTGGTAGAGTATATATATAATTAACTAGGGAATCTATATAACTTGCAGCTAAATGCTGGCTCTTGGGAAGAACAATTGATAATTAGCTTTTTTTCCTAGTTGTATTTGTTTATTAACTCCTTCTCTAGGGGACTCCAACAGGAGAAGATGACAGAACATTCATTTCCTTTTTTTCATCCTCTCTTTTCATTCCCAGTTCTTTCACCCTTTGTGGAAAACATTATATAATTGCGTCTGAGTATGAAGCACTTCACACCACTCTCTCTCATAAGCGGCTTCCCCATGTGTCATCTTTTACCCACGCACCTGCCTCTGGCCCAGTTTTGTAGCCTTTGTAAGAACTACTGAAGTCAGAGGTTCAAGGTCCCAAAATATGATTAGGGTACAATATATTTCCTAATGATTGAATAAAATAATGGCTACAGTGCAGGAGGAAAAAAAAATAGAACCTCATTTGGTTCATTTTAGAGATTGATTCCTTTTAGGAGAAAAAAGTTGGAGGAAGAAGTGTGAAAGTTCTACTCCATGACTCCTCTCTCTCCACAGTGAACTCCAAAGCTTTTTGCTCTGTGGGTATTTCACACTACAGCTGACCGGAGACATAATTATATAAAATGAGATTGGGAAAATTAGCAGCAGTTCAGAGTTTGTCTTTATTGGCACATAGGAAGAGAAAGGATCATGGTGGGAGTCGTGAAAACCCACAGGAAAAATGAATTGCCTAGCAGTGTCTTGTAAATGGAACTAATGTGTGGGTTAAAGGGTTTCTAAGAAAATGGGATTGCATTATGCTGGCTTTAATATAAAACCGAAACTGCTTCGTTTTAGACAATTAGTTGTTATATCAAACATAAGTCTCATTTCACAGTAATGTAAACTTTTCCTATTTATTTATTTCCAAAGTTCCTGGTTAATGTTATCCTGTTCCTGAAACTTCTGTGGGAATAGGATGTTTATTTTGACTTTTGTTGAGCAATCTAAATGAGAAAGACCAGATGGATCAAATATCTTCAACAATTAAAAGCATTTTGTGTATGACTCTAACACATAGGGTATGCCACATATCCTAGCATCTAAGATCTAAGCACCTAGGATCTAAGAGTTCCTATTAGGAAGGGAAGGGATCTCATTCGGAAGGAGAAGCCTGGCACATGGAGGAAGGGTTATGTTTTGTCAATTAAAAAAAAAAAAAAAAAGCCAAGTGGGAGAAATCTGTACTTCCCAAACTACAGTCTGGAAAAAGCTCTCCTTTAAAAATATTTAGGGAAAAATGTGATCCCATGTTTGTCTATCTGTCTGCCATTCTATCACTCTTAAATATACATACTTTTGTTTATTTCTGAGCCCATATTTCCTATATAGCTATATACTATATAGGTTTACAAGAGTGGGAAGGCTCAGCTACCTGCTCAAAGTTCACAGAGGCCTTCAGCAGAGTGAGATCTGTTTAACTTCATGCTCACGCTTTGGAAACTCATTTGGCTAAAAAAAATCCTTAAACGGCGGTGGCAGGCACAGCACAGCAGCAAGTGCTATTATGACATGCACCATTGCAAACCTAGGGTTGGGATAGACTGCGTGAGCCATCTATTAGCTTTATCATTTCAGGGAAGGAAGTGAATGAATTTAGGGATAGCAAACCACAGAACAGCACTCACTCACTCACACACTCACTCAACCTCACTGATAAAGGACACAGCATCAAGATTCTCTGCATCAGAAATATGGCCATCAAATCGTTGGGAGTCTTGCATTTTGGGGCCTGTTATTCTTACCGTTCATATTTTTCAAAGCTTGGGTCAAATGCTGTCTCTTTCATCCATCCCACCAATATGTCTGCTTATTATCCAGTCTCTGCCTATAAACTCAACGCACCATTAGGATAATAATTTGTAGAACTTTTAACATTCCTAGATCTTGATTTGATGCCTAACATTTTATGCTCTTGCCAAAGACTATACTTCGTATATTTCAGACTCACAAACCTAATGTGGTTGGCCCAATAAATCATTGTTCATTTGATACATGTGACAACATTGCACTCTCTGGCTTTAAAATGACATCATCCTAAAATGCCCACAGCTGAGGGCAGTTGCTCCCTCCTGAGGTGCAGCAATCCATACTGCGTTTCTTAGCTTGGATTCATAAACAGGAAATTAACTGCCTTCCATCATTGTTCTAATTGACCTTCAGCTCAGGTTTGGAAGGTGGAGACCTTTCAGCCACACAGGCGACTTTATTGATGGTATCAATGCATTAGTGGTGCCTTTTGGTTTCATTATGATGGTGCCACAGGCAATAAAGACACACATTTCAAGAGTCTAGGGGGAAGGAGAGGCATTCCAAAAATAGGGTCCTCCTAAATGAGGTTTCTTTCAACTCATACGCCTCTTACTTGGATTAAAACCTATAGGGAATATACACAAAGAGTATCCTAGCTCACATGCAGGGGAAGCAGATGTAAACAAATGCATACTGTTCAACTGAACCCCCAACTTGCAAGATCATATTATGTTAGTTAATACTTAAATCTCCCTCACCTAAAAAGACGTCAAGTCCCGATGTTAATTGATATGTGTCATTTGATATAGTCAGGATGGATGTGTCAACTATTTACTGTCTTATATTTTCAATCAAAATAGAGTTGGTTTAGTTATGTGCAAGGTGTAGAATACATTTCAGTTTCTGAAAACAGCTGCTACATATTCAATCAGCAAATGTCAAGGCAGCCTTTTATGTCTCCCACACATTGCTTTATAGGATCAAAAAGTCTAGAGCTAGAGTGACCAAATTGAAAAAGAAAAATAGGTTTTTATAAAGGCTATTTTCAGAAGTATTTGCACCATTAAAGAAAAATAAGACATCTCCGTGGAAATCTTAGGTATTTGATAGAAATCTGACTTCTGAGTGGAACATAATGAACACAGATTTTTCACACATGGGAGAGCAAAGAGGTAAACATAACAAATACACTTTCTCTCTGTGTTCCCATGAAATGCAGCTAATTGAATACTGAAGCCCAGGATCTGAAAACCTCTCCTTGGGCAATGACTACAATCCTGACATATTCAATCAGATCATGATACTTTGGGGTTCATATATGTGTTTTATTAAATATAAAAACAAACACTGTCTAAACCCAAACCAACAAATGAAATGTAATTATTAAACATGCTTCAATTTAAATTTTGAATCAATGAATGAAATGTGCAAATGCATTCAGTTCTTAGAAAGGCTTTCTTAATGGCTTTCTGCCTTTGGGGGGGTCTCTCTATGTCCTAGCCAGAACATTTTCATACCTTTTATCAATAACCTCTTTAAGGCAATGGAGGCATTTTATTGTATCTTTTGTCAAGAGTCACAAACTGGGCACTTTCTATTACCCAGTTCCAAACCCACATCCACATTCTCAGATATTTATTACCACGACACTGCGCTCCACTTCCTAGTTCCAAAATCTGTGTTGGGTTCTTGGTATATCCTAACTTATTATATAATGTCCAACTTAAAACAAAAAGAAAAGAAGTCAAACCTGTCAAGGTTGTGGAGACCAGAAATCTAAAAAACCAAATAGCCAGTGGGGCTGCACTCCCTCTGCATAGCTGAGCAGAGATTTTCTTGCTTCTCCCTTTGACTTGCACTGGTGCAGTCTCAGTTGTAGTAAGGCATGCTTCCAACATGTCTCTATCATCAAACAGCACCGTCCTTATTTAGATGATCTGGGTCACACTGGGTGACTCCTTCCCCAAACATAACTTAATAACATTTGCAAAGATTCTTTGCCAAATAAGGTCACGGTCCTGGTAGTAGGAGGGAAGACTTCGCATGGCTATCTAGAACACCTTATAACTATAACAAATATGCAACACATCAACTTATTGTCTGCCAACTGCACATACGACCTGTACTACATGCCTTTTTGTGATGTCCATGCAACCACCTCCACCATCAAGACAGAGAACTCTTCTGTCGCTGATTTACTTTCTCTCACTATAGATAAGCTTTACTATTGGAGGATGTTGTACAAACAATATTACACAGAATCTAATATCTCAGATTCTTTTACATAGTACAATGGTTTTGAAACTCTTCCGTGCTGTCATATGTATCAGCAATTCATTCCTTTTAACTGCTGACAATCCTACTGTGTGATTGTCATTAGGTGTGTTTCTCTCAGTATATCTCAACCTTAGCACTATTCCGTTCATGCCAAATAATTCTAAGTTGGTTTTGTTTACTAGAGGATGTTGGGCAACAAACTCAGTCTCTTACAGCTGGAGGGCTGCAGCATTCCCATACTACTGTGACAGACAACAATGTCTGCAGACATGAGCAAATGTCTTCCTGGATAGCATGGCCATCCTGACTGAGCAGGACGGTGTCTAACCCCCTCGTTTGTTAGTGATGTTAGTGCTATGCCCAGCCTGGGAAGGGAGCCGTTGGGCACATTGCCTCCTACTTTGACAGGACTTGTAACATAGTTTCTAGCCCTGGGTGGAATACTTCTAGGGCCGAAACCACTTTGTAAATGAGTTGGGCCTGGGACTGGATGTTACAATGTTAGACCCATCGCGTTCTCTGCCTAGAGTAGAGAGTGGCCTTAAAAAGCTAACTGCTCAGACTGTTTAAGTAGTAAAAAAAAAAAAAAAAAGCTAACTGCTCATTGTGATGGTACAACTTGAGAAAGCAAGTGAAGAATGTGTTCAGAGAGGGAAGAAGGGAGACCTTTAATTTGCCTTGTATTGAGAGTAAATCCTGGGGGGAAAATAAGCCATGAGAAAAACATAATGAGAGGTTACGCCCAACAATTTAAGAATAGCAGGGACCATGAAACCTGGACTGTGGGCTGGAGAGATGGCTCAGAGGTTAAGAGCCCTGTCTGTTCTTCCACAGGTCCTGAGTTCAATTCCCAGCAACCACATGGTGGCTCACAACCACCTATACTGAGATCTGGTGTCCTCTACTGGCGTGCAAGCTAACATGCAGGCAGAACATTGTATAAATAAATAAATAAATCTTTTTTAAAAAATGTAAAAACTTAAAAAGAAGAAGGAGGAGGAGGAGGAGGAGGAGGAGGAGGAGGAAGAAGAAGAAGAAGAAGAAGAAGAAGAAGAAGAAGAAGAAGAAGAAGAAGAAGAAGAAAAACCTGGACTGTGAAAGGAAAGCAGTGATACAATCAGCAGAGATGGGGAGCTGAGTTTACCATGATAGTCCAGCAGTGGGAATTCATCTAGTAAAAGAAGGGTAAAGCTAAACGAAGAGTTCAAGGATATGCCGTACTTAGGTGTGGTAACAACACAGGCTCCAGATTCAAACTGTTGCCATGCCTGATGCCTCCATGGCCTTTAGCAAAGTCAGTGGTTTCTTTCTGGTCCATTTTTCCTCATCTGAAAATCTGACTAACGTTAATATCTCTACCACGGGGCTGTTGAGGACACAGACACTCATGAGTAGTGAAGGCTCTGTAAAGGCCAACCAAGTGCTCCGTTGTCACTTAAGCTGTGGTAGATGCATCCTTGCTAAATGTGATGCCGCAGTGCTGACTGAACTGTGCATGGTGTGTGTGTGTGTGTGTGTGTGTGTGTGTGTGTGTGTGTGTGTGTGTGTGTGTATGAACATTCTGCTCTTCTCTGAGCAGGGTAAATACATGCACGGCACATGTAATCTTCTAGAACTTCAGGGGTTTTTTTTGCAATATCTTAAGTGATAAAAATTGCCCCAGAATCTGGAAGCCAGGTAGAACTGGAGAGAACATTTTTCTGTGTCCACAACAGTTTTAAGCGGTCTCTACCATTATGACTGCATTCTATAAATATAGCTCCATTATTGTCTAATGGACTTTGATTGAAAACTCCTGTCAAGATACAGAATAGACAAGTGAGTGCTTATTAAAAATGTCTTAACGAGGCATGTTCTGGGTGCTGTCCGAACACGGCATCTGCCACAAGGGCCTCCAGGATCTCCCTGATGTTTGGCATCCATGCATTAATCAAGACCTTTTAGGCATAACTGTTCAGCCGGCTGTGAGCTCGCCTAACTGCCCTGCCACCCGGATCATATTTCTCCATCTTGTCCACAAGCGTGTAATAAGAGACTTTGTCAAATGTCTCTCAGAACAGCAAGCACATGGCTGTGCTGTTGAAATGATTCACTAATCAAGCCCACCACCTTGTAAGAGAAAAAGCTGTTGGAACAGTGTAGTCACAACAAAGGAAAGAGAAGCAAGGGAGGGAAGAGACGGAGGGAGAGAGATGAGGGCAGGCTGGCAGGGAGGAAGAGAAATGGGTGGGGAAAAAAAGAGAAGAAAAAGCAATACAGGAAGGTAGACCACGTTCCTGCCTCTGTAAAGATCGAGAAGAAAAAGGCCCACCTCAAGAATAATGGGGTTCTACATTTCACTCACCTAAATTAATTTGCATTTTCAACATTTTCTATATTATATCTGAATTACCTAAATATTAATATTATTGAATAAATTTTCCTCTCTCTCTCTCTCTCTCTCTCTCTCTCTCTCTCTCTCTCTCTCTCTCTCTCTTTCTCCCCCACACACACACACCTCACTATTTTTATTTTTCCTACTGCTGATTAAACTTCCAGCTACTCTTTTTTATGTTTCTAGATACAAAATAATTGAAGTTCAATACAATATTTATTAAGATTGGATAATGAACACCAATGCTCACCAGCCTCCCTCCCTCAAATAATAAAGGGAGACACCTAAACTCTGTCTAATTTTAAATCTATTCATCTGAGCTCAGTTGTTTGCTCCAGCAGACTCACTGAATTCACCCGGTCTTGAAGCAAACATTTCCGCTCGCTATGTGCAAACCTCCTGATTTACTCGAACTTTCTGGAAAAATGCAGGCTGAGTTTCAGAGGAACTTTCCAAAAGGTCTTTAAGATCCTGCTGCCTGAACTCCCCTTTGCAGCATGCACAGGAAAGGGTATGTGGGGCTGCAGGCTCTAACCACCTTGCCACACCTCTCAGCTCTGCACCCCACCTTCCATAGACGGTGTGGATGTGGAAAAGGATGGACAAGCACAGGAAGCACATCAGCTAAGCTGCCAGATGGATGACAATTCCCATCGCTGAGAAAGAGGAGGAACTAAAATGTCACCCACAGAAGCTTTCTAAGGAGACCGAGACAGAAGAAAGTCAAAATAGAGTGGTGAATGGGGCCTCCTCTGTCCGGTTGCCAGGGTGCAGAGGACTCTGGGAGGAACTGAGTGCTCCATGTACTCTGGTTCTTACCCTTCCTATCTGGGACACACAGATTTGGTTTCTCAAAATCCAAACATAACTATGTATCTTCCCCAAGGTTAATATCCCCAAGCTAAAACAACAGGTTTATTCAAGACTGACACTGGAGATAGAACGCAACTGTAATCATTTCATTTCTCTTACTTGTCCCATGAAGTCTCAGGCCACCTGCTTCCCCTACGCTTCGTCTAACCTTCCCCCACTTTATTCTTTTAATCATTTACTCATTCAGATCATAGCTCAGGGGCGGGGCTCCTGGGGGCATTGTGCCAGTTACTAGAGATTCTGTAGGGAAGAAATACATAGTCCCTTCTGTTCTTATAAAACATACATACATTTATGTCTTATATAAAATGGAGGAAATTCAAACAATCAAACAAGGGGAGACTAATTGTACACTAAGGGGAAGTCAAGCTATGCCTGGAGGGTGTTCAATACTATTATCTGACCGCAGATATGCTCAAATTAAGACCTCAGTCTCAAAGACTAACGGATCCAGGAAGGGCTAGCACTGATTTTGAGTGCTTTGGTAATACTCTTACAGAAGCATGTGTTCTTTACTCCTGAACTTACTCAGGACTTTCATACCTACTATCATCCCTCCCATAGGTGAGGCTTCCCTGCCTGTGTACACAGCCCTGGATAGCTGCCTGCCATTCAGTTTGGCAAACACCAAAACAGTATGTTTATGTAGAAATGTCCTGAAAATTAATTTCCAGGTGATGTGAGGCTATCTCAAGCAGATCCTGTCCCCTCATGGTATTTTGCTCTGTGAAAGCACAGAATTGCAGGAGTCCCACAGAGAGTTTGCTGCTGCTCAGCGTCGCACCACAGACCGCAGTAATAAAGAAATGAAAGAACCACTTTCCACTGTCATGCTCTGATTGAAAAATCAATATAATTCATCCCCAATAGAGTTCTCTAATTAATGCGATCTCATTTTACCTTGTGCAGACTCAGGCAGGTGGTCAAGCTGAACCTGATGTTTTATGCAACAGGTGCTGAGTCAAAGCGCACGGCTGTGGAGGGACCTAGGGACAGGCTGAGGTGAGAGCCCAGGGGAATTCCTGAATGGGTGTAACCTCCCAGGGATGGAAGCGCCTCTGGCCCTGCTGAGATCAGGCACTGGGGACTCCAGACAAAGAAACCATGGCCTGACTTGGGGATGCAGGATAATGAGACTTACGGTCTAGGAGGATGGCATCCACAGTGTACAGCAACATTCAGACAGATGTGGGATCGAATTCTGGCTTGCTCTATTTAAAACTGTGTCATCTCACACACCCTCAGTTTCCCAAATTATGAAATGGAGGCAATCAAATGGAGGGCTTCTTATTCACTTCCAACGTTAAAATTTCCCGATTCTACAGCTGGGTTCTGGTGTGAGAACCTGGGATCCATATTCTTTTCCACATTAGCTCACACTCATAAAAATCAGTCCAGCTCAGGAAACTTACCAAGGCCTAATTTGCACACCAATTATTCTTACTCAGCCACCCTTTGCTTGGATCCAGCTCTTTTGGCCAAGGAAAGGAGGAGGAACCCCACCATCTGCCCCTTCATTCGACAGGCTCTAGTTTGAATGGTTGCCTAGGATAAATTCAATTAGGAAAGTCAGTCTGTTGGGGGAAATCACAAAACGCACCAGAAGACCAGAAAATAAGAGAGACTCTTGAATAAGGTTTATCTCCCTTCACTGTTCTGAAGCTGACCGAATGCGTGGGCTTCTCTTTCTCCTTCCAATAGCACCACAAACTTCTGCACAGGTTTAGAGACACAAGAATGTTTGCGCTTCAGGTTGGGAAGATGGTTGATGGGTAAAGGCACTTGTCAGTAAGCCTAAGGGACGTCAGTCCGATCTTCAGAACCCACTTGGTAGAAGGAAGAAACAGACACTGGCATGCTATCCTTTGATCTCCATCTTTACATGCTATGGTTCATGTAGGTGCAGAATAAAATTAATAGCTACAAGCTTTAATGTGTACACCAATGCCTAGTTTCTCTTCTTCTAGCCCAGTGCTACTTTTTTTCATAATTAGCTCTGTCTCATGACACCTTTTTCCATTTTATCTTTTATTTTCTTTCAAATAGACTTTACTTTTCCAGTGTCCTTAGGGAATGTTTATTTATTTGTCTATCTATGTATTTTCCTGGGTAGCACCAATTTTCTTTGACAAAATCAATTTGACTTGGCTTGTGAGAAGACAGGATTCTTGACCTATGTCTGCTGGGGCTCAGGGGCTGGCGCTCAAGACCTCTGTTGACCCATGTCATCCATTCAGTGGGGATTTTCCTCAGGTAACTGTGTCACAGGCATCAAGGGTATTTAGCTAGAATGGCAAGACTTCTGCTTTTTATAGAAATTATATTTTTGCAGGGGCTCCTAGAGATTGAGGCCTGTGCTTATGTAATTTTCTATTTCTAGAAACTGTCAGACTACATGGAACAACACTCTATATCTCCAAAAGCTTGATGAGGGACTAAAAAAAAAACCAACCAAAACAGTCTAGGTCACATGATGATAAAAACAGTGTGTGTGTCTTTGTGTGATATTATGAGTAACTCCATGTAGTTTTACACAGGTTTTTCTCTTCAATCTGCAGAGCATGTCAGTTTGCAGACACTATATAATGCCAGTTTACAGATGAGCCCAGAGAGATTACATGAGTAATTTCTGCTGCTAGCAGACCAGGCAGGCTTTAAGGCTAAGCACACCAGTCCCTTATACACATCATCCCCACATGTGGCCTCATGTTCACTGTGAGATGATGGAAAACACTAATATAGTAATAAGAATACATTTTATACATAAATATAGAATGTGTGCATTGTACATTCAAGACTGTGTGTCATGCACAAGTGTATGCATATCCCCTTGCACATAGGTACATGTATGTGGATGCAGGTTCATGTATGTAGGTGTGTGCACACCAGAAGCTGACACTGGTGATGTCCCTTGTTCACTCTCTACTTCATTGAGGCAAGGCCTCTTCTTCTACCAAAAGGCCAAACATATGACAACCTAGGCAACCTGTTTGTCCTGTGGATTCCCCTGGTTCTTCCTCCTGGGTCCCGGGACTACAGAGGGTCTGCCCTGCTCACCTACCTTTTGATTTGGAAGCTGGGGATCCCAACTCCAGTCCTGACAAGTGCACGACAAGCTCTTTGTCCATGGAGCCATCTCTCCAGCTCCAGAAAGTTACACTTTTACTTTTCCTGTTCATCTGGAGAGATTTCATTTTAAATTGTCTCTCATCCCCCAAGTGACATAACACGTTTTAAAAGTAGTTTTTAAGCTTTTAACCTTTGACTATGGTTCTCAATTTGCCAAGAATATGGGAGGTTCAAGATCTCTAAATCTAGACGTTTTTGTCAAAATGCAACGATGTTGATGAAGATTCCGAAAAGGGCAACGCTGGAGATTAAAACCTACAGGGCACGAGATGGACAAACACAATGGATATACCACAATGGATGCTGAGATATGTGCAGTCGCATGCACAGTTCCCTCTAGATGCTTCTGGGCCAGAGTTGTCAATGAAAGGGCCGGGAAGCAGCAGTTTCCAGGGTAACCTTTCAGTTGGAGCCACTCAGCGGCAAAGGAAATATCCATCAGTGAGCATTCGCAGGGCTGTGTTTATATTCTGCCGAAACATTCATTGGGCTATTACCAAGAACGCTAATGCTCTCAATTACACCTAAATTAAGATAAAGCAGTAACCTAGTTACTGTAAAAGTGGTTTTATTTATAGACAGCAATTTAATCTTTAATATGCAGCCACCATCTGTAAAACTACTTAGCCCATCTATCCCATTTATGTCTTTATTATCCTCTTGTAAAAACACATGGAGCATTCTTGGTTATAGATGCGAAATGAGTTCTTTCTCTCACACTTTTTTTAAAGCTTAGAAATGTTGATGTAATTAAACTGGATAGATACATTTTCCTGCTGATTGTCCTTCACCTATTATACCCTGTAACACAATTAACCACCATCTCTCTGGAAAGGAAGAGACAACTGTTTATGATCACGAAAGAGACCTGACAGGACCTTCTATGTTTCTTCCATCACGGAAGCCTTTGCTTGGGAAGAAGAGAGATATGAAGGTTAGTGAAGGAGGGACGCACAGAGAGTCTCTTCTGCTCTGAACTGCCAACCTTTTCAAGCAAACCATTTCTTCAAAGTGGACAAGCTTTGAAGCACACCTAGCCAGCTGAGAGCCTTCAGCAAGTGTTTCTGGAAGTTCAGCTTTGAGACTGCAAGCTGCCCTTGGAGTAAAAAAGAAAAAAAAAAAAACAACCACACATCTAAATGCCTCATTGTTTTTAATTCATTGTTTTCATATATTACATTCTGACTATAGTTTTCCCTCCCTCCTCTCCTCCTGGACTCTCCTATCTTACCCCCTGCCACTCCTCATCACTTCTCCCACACTGCCCTTCAGAAAAGGGCAGGACTCCCAGGGATATGAACTAAACATGGTCTATCAAATTGCAATAGCTCTAGGCATCTCTCCTCATATTAAGCCTGGACAAGTCCACCCAGCAGGAGGAAGAGGGTCTCAGTAACAGGCAAAAGGGTCAGAAACAGCTCCCTGTTTTCCTCTGTCGAGAGTCCCACATAAACACCAAGCCACACAACCCTGACATACATGCAGAGGGCCCAGGTTAGACCCATGCAGGCTTCTTGATTATTGATGCAGTCTCAGTGATTCCCTGTGAGTCCAAGTTTTTTTTATTTGGTTGGTTCTCTTTTGATGATCTTGACCTTCTAGCTCCTACAATCCTCCCTGCCCTTCTTCCACAGGTTTCACTGAGTTCTTCCTAATGTTTGGCTTTGGGTCCCTGCATCTGTTTCTGTCAGTCACTGGATGGAGCCTCTCTGATGGTGATTATGCAAGGCTTCTGTTGAGCTCTGCCTAATGTTTGGCCATGGGACTCTGCGTATGAGCTTAAATCACGCATCAAACCTTATACATTGCCAGGCATGGTGGCGCACGCCTTTAACCCCAGCACTTAGGAGGCAGAGGCAGGTGGATCTCTGTGAGTTCAAGATCAGTCTGGTCTACAAAGAGAGTTCCAGGACAACCAGAACTATTACATAGAGAAACCCTGTCTCAAAACCCTGAACCCCCAAAATAAAAACAAACAAAACAAATAACCAAAATAACTAAATACCCTCACATATTAATAGTGGGAGATTTCAATAGTTTACTCTGACCAATGGACAGGCCATCCAGACAAAAATTAAACAGAAAAAAAAATGGAGCTAACAAATATGATGAATCAAATGGACTCAGCAGACAACTACAGAACACGTCATCCAAACACAAAAGAATATACTTTCTTTTCAGCACCTCATGGAACATTCTCAAAAACTGACTACACACTTGGTCACAAAGCAAGTCCCAATAGATACAAGAAGAATGACATAACAGCTCCCAGTATCAGATTAAAGCTGGATATCACCAACAGCAGAAAGCCTCATAGAAATTGAACATCTCCCTATTAGACTACTAGGTTAAGACAGAAATAAAAAAAGAAGTTAAAGACTTTCTATTATTCAATGAAAATGAAGGCACAACATACCCAAACGTATGGGACACAATCAAAGCAGCTCAGAGAAGGAAGTTCCTAGCATTAAGTGCCAAAGAATTTGAAGACCACACAAATATGTCTGTCAGATATACTGGACCAGAAGGCTGAAGATGATGCTCCAAAGTTTTAGGAAGTTATGGGTGACTGTTCAGGCAGCCAACTGTCTCTGTCATTTTTTTTTTTAAGTTAAATTTGGAAGCTGCTAACCCACACTTCCTGTTCACTCAGGTAACTAAATTTTACTCCTTCTCAAGTCTCTGATGGGGTTGAAGACCAAATAGTTGAGTTTCACAACTAAGCCTAGCTGTTTAGGGGTTAAGATGTTTTTATGTCTAGATAGATGTTTTAAGTTGATAGAGATGAGATATGATAGCTATTGAGTTACATTCAGAATCTTAGACTCACCAAGTTAAGAAAATGTTTTCTTCAAGGTTGCCAAATACAAACAGCCAAAACGTAACATGAATGTAATCCCTGAATTTTCTGTGGTTCTTCTTGCTGAATGTAGTTTATTTTATATAGGTGTAATAATATAAATGTATATGTAAAAAATTTAAAAATTAATTTAAAAAAAGAATCTGAAGAGATCTCATATACTGGCAACTTAACAGCACATGTGAAAAACTCTAGATAAAGAAAAAAAAAATGAAGCATCATTGGTTTTTAACATCACCACCTCAACCAATACAGCTTTCCTATTTGCTAAGTTGCCTTTAGTTATATTTTATCCAATGATTCACTAGTGAAAATCCCACAGAGTCACTGGCTAACTCATGTGGCAAAACAATTTTCATTAATAATTTAGCTGTGTAATCTATCAAGGGTCTGTGAAATTATTACTACCATCTATAATGGTAGTCTCAAGTTTGGACATGCTTTTTTATTATAAAGAAATCTCTAAGAAGGTGGGAAAAGTTACACGTATAGAAGTTTACGTCCTTCCTAAAATAGGTCCATTCCCTCTGTTGCTCCATCACAGCTATTTCTCTCAAAACCACAAAACAAACCTTAAGATTGTTTCATTTTCTTCTTTATCATCTTCTCCACTAGAATGTATGCTTGGTAATGACAGGTTCATGGAGTTGTTTGAGGGAGATCATGGGTTCTTTAGAAGGCAGAACCTCACTGGAAGACTGAGGGAAAGTTTTGAGAGTTTTTTGCCTAACCTCACTTCCCCTTAGCTCTCTGCTCTCTAGGAGTGGCTGCAGATGAGACCTCTCTGCTCTGGCCTCCTGCTGCCATGCTTCTCACACAACTATTATGGACTCTCCTTCTGAAACCTTAAGCCCAAATAAAGACATTCTTCCATAAGTTGCCATTGGTTATGGTATTTTATCAGAGCAACAGAAGGCCACTGATACCGACAGGAACATTTTCTGTCTTGCTCTGTGTCTCTGTCCTCCAGGACCTTGCATTACATTCAGGATAAGGTTGAGTGCTGAAAACATCTTAGTAACTTAGTGAATAAAGCCCAAAGCATTTCTAAAGAAAACACAAAGACCTTATTACGTATATGAGCATCCCAAAGGGAAATTAGTATGCAATGGCATAAATGATAGTTATAAGGACTTATGAACTTGGGAAATGCTTACAGAATAAAGGTAAGAAAAGAATTAGGCACAAAATTGCCTGTATGTCACAGTCAGTCTTGTTCCATTGAGTTGTATCCCGTGGGTTGCTCACTTTGTTCCCAAGAAAGTGAAATAATTGCAAAGCCACTAGAATACTTAATTTCACTCCAATCTTTTCACTGCATGGTTGAGAAAAGTGACGGCTAGAGGTGTGGGGAATGTGAAACGTGGGAGGATGGAGAGTGGTGGAGCTGAAGTGCTGGTGAGTATACACAGAGTCCTTCCAAAGCCACTGCTCACAGACGCCTAAGGTTAGGACTGCTTCTGGAGAACTGTTAACCCCAACACACTCATCCTGAAGTAATCTGGGTCTATTTCATCATCGGAGAGAACACAGAGAAACAACATACAATTTTCCAGCCGGAAAAGCAACCCTGCTGCTTCATGATGAGAGAGCTCCACTGTTTTTCTCTCAGTGCCCCCGGTTAAGCTGTTACTTCTACCTAAGAAAGTATACCATTTGAGGCCTAGATGACTTATGGGTGGCACGTGCTTCCTGTTCTCCAGCAAAGGCTTGCTACCTCCCCACGTGGAAGATTTGAGCTAATACACCGGAAACTTTTCTCAGGACGGTGCACACATTTAAACATTCCTGCCATCCAAATCAACTATGTCTACCCTGGTACTGGGAACCACTGACCCATCTGTGGCGCCCAGGGAGTTCCTGAAGTTAGTGGCACAAAGAGTGACAACAGCATGACTCTGCAAAGTGAAGAGAGTTGAAGTAAGAAACAGCCTTGTCTGCATATCACACACATCTCTAGGCAGAATTGCCCTATACTTCTCCAGGTGACCAAGGACACATAGAACTGCATCTTAATGGTGAATTTTGATTGCAAAAACAAACAAACAAACAAAGAAAAACAGAAAAAAAACAAAAATAACAACAAAAACACAAAAACAAAAACAGAAACAAAAAACACCACAGATTTTTCTGGGCAATCGTCTTTGCATTAGTCACATTAAAGAGAAGAAGCACTCAAATGATGCAGAACTACTCATGTGGAGATGGTTATACATTCCTAATTCTTTACTATATCTACCGATTAGTAAAGAATAAAGTGGTAATTGTTAATAACATTGACAACGATGATGCTACTTTCAAGCGTGCACTATATACCATGTGCTTTTTAGATGCATTAATGAGATATATCCCCATAAGGGAGATAATCATTGCCTTCACAGAAGAAGAAACTGCAAGAGGTTCAGGAGCTCACTCCAGGACATACCACTTGCAGGGCATGCTATATTTAAAGCTGAAGTCTGTTTGCTTTCAAAGCCACACATACCTGTGTCCAGTGTGCTACACCTGATAGAGGTGTGCTTCCCATGCCCTTGAGGTGAAGAGCTCAGCCTTAAAGAAATTCCTCAGGGCCATACTCACCTAAAATTGCTTCGTCTGATCTATCACAGGGCTGAAACCACCGCACTGACTCTTAAACCTCTAAGTTAACAACTTTACAAACCCACTAAAATGGACATGACAACAAAAGGACAGAACTAAAGGGAATGATCTCAATGAATTTTGCTTTAGCCAAACAAAATACAAATACGTTTTAAAGAACATCACCTGGAGCTAGACATGGCTCAGAGGTTAAGAACACTTGTTGTTCCTCCAGAAGACACAAGTTCAAGTCCCAGCACCCACATGGTCGTTCACAACCATCTGTACCCCTTGTTCTGGGGGTTCTAATATCTTCCTCTTCCCCTACCAGGAACTAGGCTCACACATCACTGATAAATGCAGACAAAATTCTCATAGGAATAAAATAAGAATAAGTAAATACTAAAGAGAATCGTCAATGAATTGTAAAGAATCTGAATGCAGTAGCCAGTACATGGATGCAGATTATAAGCTGGAGACTAGCATGAGCTGTTTATCAAGACCCTGCCCTAAAGCAACATAGAAAGGCAACTCATGAATAAGGACAAATATTTGCAATATATATATATATATATATATATATATATATATATATATATATATATATATATATATATATTAGATCTAGTTTCCAGAATATATAAAGAGCTCTTGAAACTTGAAAATTATTTAAAATGGCATTTAGTCAAAGACAATATATCAAAACATGAAATGATGCTCAAAAGTATTAATCTTTATGGAAATGCAAAATATTATTTCACATTATGATGATGACAATGGTGATGATGTATTATCAGTGCTACCAGTGAGGGTGTGAAACAACTGGAGCCCTTTTGTGACTCTGGAATGAATGCAAAACAGGACTGCCCAATGGGAAGCAGGTTGGCAGTTCTGTACTAGGTTAAACAAAGAGAAACTCTATGCCTCAGCATGGGACTGAAAATATTTGTCTACATGCAACTCCGCACACAGACTTCCACACCAGCATTGCACATAGTAGTCTAGAAATCAATGTACATTATTGACAGATAAACTGCAGGTTCAGCCATGCAAAGGAATATTAATGAGGAAATTTGGTATAGGTGAGTGAACCATTACGACAAGTTAAAGAAGCCAGGATCAACAAAGATGCTACAGACTACATGCTTCCAACTACTAAAGATATTTGGACTATGTAAATCCAAGAGACTTGGCTCCACATGGTAGTTGCCAATGGCTGAAGGGAGAAGAAAGGGAAAGTTTGCCTGGTGGACATGACCTTTCCTTTAGAAGTGATAAAAATGCTGTGGAATTAGAAACAGACAACATCCTAAACATATTTAATGGTATGAAATAGTTTACTTTAAAATTTTTATTTTTGTATACAATGTAAAATTTAACCTCCGTTAAAAACAATGGCACTGAAATTCTATTGAATGAATTTCTCATGAGTTCTGAATGTCAAAGGAGAGTAAAAACCCCAGAGGGTAAATCTTCCTGAGTTCTATCTTTCCCCAGGGCAGTCTGATACTATGAGGTAAAAATGTTAACTAAGGCACAAACATCAAGTGGACCAAGAGGAGCATCATGCATCACCCACTCTTACCTGTGGTTAACACGTGAGCTGGTTGTTTTTAGTAGTATATGGCAAAGCATCTTTAATAATTGGATTATATAAAGACTCAACCATTCCTTCTCACTTCTGTTTGCTGAACACTGTTTCATTTCATTTGTGCATAAAACATAAATGCACGGTCCATAAGCATATGTGGGGCATATCTGTGACAGTAAAATCTTAGTGAGGGCAATTTTTGTGCTTACCAACTTGACAGAATCTATAGTAACCTGAAGAAGGGACTTCTGGATATGCTTGGGGGGGATTAGCTTGATTATGTTAATTGGTGTGGGAAGAACTGCCACTTGGGAGGTGGCACCATCCCCTGGATGCTGTCCTGGACTGCATAAATGGAGAAATGAGCTAAACACAAGCATAACACTCACTGTTCTTGCTCTACCCTGTGGATGCTATGTAATCATTTTCTTCAAAATCCTGCTGTCTTGTCTTCCTCACTGTGAGGCACTGTATCTCTCTTCTCCCTTAAGTTGCTTTAGTCAGGGTATTTTGTCACAGGAACAAGAAAACAAACTAAGACAGGAATAATTTTTATTAAATATAACTCACACAGAACCTGGCGTGTGATGTTGGTAATAATGGTATTAATGGTGATGGGGGTTGTAATAAAAATAGATAGGGACATGCTATCCTCAGGGCTGAATGGGCAGCTTATGATTTCAGTGCTTCTTTAGTTTATATGAGGCCATGAGTTACATTCTCAACAAACAAATATCATCACCACTACCATCACCATCATCATAGGGACTCAAAAGATATTTTGGTGGTTAAGGTCACTGGCTACTCTCACAGAGGATCTGGGTTAGATTCCAAACCACCACAGGTTGGGTAACAACTCTCTGTAACTTCAGTTCCAGGGGGATCTGATGCCCTTTTCTGGCCTTCATGGACACTGCATGTATGTGGTGCACGGATGGACATGTAGGCAAAATACACATACATAAAAATCTTAGTTTTGAAAAAGACTGAGAAACACTATCTTAGTAAGTAAAAGAAAGAAAGAAAGAAACAAACAAAGACAGAGAGAAAGAAAGAATCAAGCTTGGAGTTCTATTAAGGAATGATTTAGTTTGCATAAGAAGGATATTTTAGATAAATAGCATTTGTTAACATCCAAATAATATCAAGGGTGCCATACAACACATGATGCAGAGAGCAGGTTCCTGAGCAGGAACTGGGCTTGCTTTCTGCACGACAGTGAGCAACTAACAACCATTTTCAACTTTAGTTTCCTCAAATGGAGCCACACTAGAGTGTGCTGGAGACAGCGTGCCTCTTACTGCATTAGATAGGACTGTCATTCAAAGGTACTTGGCATAGCTTCAGGAAAGTGTGACCCTTCTATAATGACTGGATGTCACTTCTGACTTTTCACAGCCAAAGAAATAAGTTCACAGGTTAGGGATCAGGTCTCTGAAGAAAGAGGTTGAGACTTGAGTACATGCTTTCAGTTGCATCATGGTCTTCAAATGTCTTACCTTCAATATCCCCACAATTGCGCAAGTGCGTGAAATTACAATCACTCCCTTGGAGCCATTCAGAAATTAAAAGGCTTCCTTCTGAGAAAGTTTAAGCAGTGTCTGCCATTCAAAATATATTCAACCCATTCTAGTCATCATAGCAATTGTTATGATCACCACTGCAGCTACTATTCATTATTAGTCTATGTGGCCATCATAGTCACACTTAAACCAGGTGGTAGAGAGCCCACAGAAGACTGACTGAAAAAAATGTAGCAAATGGCTCACCATTAGCTTGGGGAGGGAAGGGAAGGAGAGAAGAAAAGGGAGGTAGACAATATCTTAGGACTAAATACCTCAACTGACTTTATGTGCTGCATAATTTTATAAATGAGAGAGGACACAGTGGGAACTGGCACAGGTGAAGGCTTCTGGGAGAGGCGGGGGCTGGAATGTGGTTTCCTTCCTTGCATTACGAACATAAACCCCTCTTTAGTTACGCACTCCTTGCTGCTGTGCGTGGAAACAACCTCACCAAAGAGACCCTTCCATCGTTACTGGACGTCCCGCAGGCCACTTGCCCTGCTGAAAATCGGCAATCTGAAAGCACACAGGAAAAGGAGCCTGAGTCCTTTGCGCAGCCTAGTAGATGCTTGAGCGCCACTGGCTGCCAGACAATGCCAGCTCTCAGAGCAGGAGCATATGGTGAAACTGCTAGAGAGGCAGTGGGGATTTTTTTTTCCAGGTTATTTCTACAAGCTTCCTTTGAGAGGCCAAGTCAGTTTGCCTGACTATTATACTAACTCATTTATGGTTTTCCAAAAATGCTTGATTTCACACTGCCTCCAGGTCTTACAAATATGCTCTACTAACTCCAAACCCATGGGGCTACCTTGGACTTCCAAGCCATTGTGGGACTGGTTCCGGGGTCCACATGCAGCCTGCCCAATACACTGTCTAGAGAGTACGCTGAGGGGCCACCTTTGGGATCTCTTCTTGATCATCCAAGCTCTCATTCAAATAACTCACCCCACCCATATAGACAGATACGTATATGTACGTGCGTGTGTGTGTGTATAAACTCTTCCTCCTCCAAAAGAATGGTGTAAGCCATCTCTGCTTTATTTCCCCTGAATTACCACCTCCATTCTTAGCCTAAATTGAAACAACTAGCATCAAATTGTGATTCCCTATGCTGGTTGGTAAAAAGCAGTCATTTATGTCTTTTACCAGGGCAGTGTTTTCTTGAAAACAATGTAACGTTTAGGTGCTGAGGCATCCTGTCTCCACTCTTTAACCACCACACTGGAGCTGCTATTGTGTGCTATAAAATCTGCCAAATGTACATAGGAACCATAATTTCCATCTTAGCCCTTTGTGCAGTACTGACCTTCTTTAAAAATAACCAAATAGCTCCAAGTAGGACCTTGACATAGAAGATCATCAAAAATGGTTTGCCAGAGTCAAAACTTTAGAGAAATTAGAAAATGTTAGTATAGCATCTTTATTTCCTTCTAATGTAGGCCACCAGAATGTTCCTTTGAAATGCAATGAACACAAGCCTTTGGGATGTTGTGGGAAGATGAGAGCCCAACCAAAGTAATGAGGAAGCTGTACCCGAGAGCATGCTGTGTTGCACCCTTGATTACATAAGAGGTGACTTATTTAAAAGGGTAGCATTAAAATACTTTAAGTTTATTTTGGAGTTTGTGTGGTGTGTACGTATGTGTATACATGCCTGGTCTGTTTGTCTGTGTGTGTTATACATGTATGTGAAGGTCAGAGGTTATATGGGATGTATTTATCAATCACTCTGCATGTTATATATTGAGCCATGGTCTCTCAGTTGAATTCAGAGCTAGCTGGCATCTTCTGCCTCTTCCTGCTGGGGTGACAGTTCCGCATTTACATGGGGGCTGTGGATCGGAATTCAGTGCCCACATTAGCACAACAAGCACTTTCGTCCACTGGGTCATCTCCCAAAGTCTAATGCTAGCTAGCAATTTAAAATAAGTATTAGTACATCTAACCTGCTATTCCAGGACAACTACTATTAAGGTGAATCCTCGTGTCTTTAAAAGCTCATTCTTGGGAAAACGTCAGAATGTACTTTCCTTGAATCTTCAGAGGCTTCTGTTGATTGTGCACTGGCCACCATGCATGATATTGGTGGCACATGGTGATGGCGGGAATGTGCGTGGACTGTGATTCTTTATGTTATGGTGCACAGAGAGTATGAGAAGGGAGCGAGACATTTCATGAAAAGACATGCTCTAGTAACCTGGGCTCCACTTCCCGAGGTTTCTTGAGAGTCCACTGCTAGCTAGAGATTAAGTGTTCAAAACCTGACTCTGTGGGAGACATTTCACATTCAAACCATAACACTGAATATTTGATTTGGTTACATTGCTTTGCTCTGAAGGAGGGGAAGAGTAAGTGTTTAGTTACACTTGAACTAATACGTTTTGAGTATGTATTTTATGAAGAACAAGTAAAAAAGGTTTTAAAGTTTTTCTACACAACAAAATAATCAGTCATTGCACTTAATTGATCATTACATACCATTATATTCGTGAGTGAATAGACAAATAGGTCAACTCATAGAGTATTGAACTAGCATACTGTACTGTAGAAATACATCATGAATTTGCATCAATTATAGTCAATTAATAGCCTAAAAAGCTAGAAAGTTCAGACATTCCCTTAAGGATTACTATAGCAACATAACTACTGTAGAGGGGCCTGGTGTAAAGGTGATATAATGGCATCAACTCTGTCCCTACGCGATAATATCATTAGTATCCACAGACATATCTCATCTCTTTCCATTTCATCAGTAGACTGGGGGGATCCTCATAGACCCTTTAAACATCCAAAATAGCATTGCTTCTCAATACCTGTAGCACTAGTGATAAGAAATGGGATCCTATACTAGGAAATCAAGGGCTTTAAATTCCTTCACAATATCTCTACTATATGACTTGATGACTGATCTTGACATGGCATAGAAAAGACGTATTGAATAATCACCATGAGCCTGTCCATCCCTCCCTTACCGGAAAACACAGAGTTTTGAAACCTTATAATGTAGAGGTATAAATTTCTTTGTCTCCTTGTCTTCCTTGATGAAATATGGGGCATGAAGAAGCGGTGCAGATCTTTTTATTGCTATTGTTGGAGCTCACTGTTAGTTCTGGCACTGAACTCGCTATGCAGACATGCTGACCTAGAACTCAGAGAGGTTCACCTACTTCTGCCTCCTGAGGGTTAGGATTGACGCCGTGTGTTACCATGCCTAGCCTGCGATTCAGGCTTTTAATTAAGAATTCATGTGATTTAAATGTGTGCAGTGATTAGACAACTCTTTAAGAAAGGGGTCTAGAAAGAGAGACGAGTACTCAAACACGTATGAATTCTCGTTTGACAGGTAGGTGCTTCACGACGCTGTCCAGGCTGGCCCTAAACTCCTGGGCTCAGTGGAACCTCATGCTTCAGCTGCCAAAGTATCCAAGACTCAAGTGAGTCCCCATTGCACCTGGCTGTTTTAAACCAGAATGCAAGCTTCCATGGGAAATGGAGACCTAGCACCACCCTTATGCTGTCCTGAGCTGGTCTAGGGGCAGGGAGAGCTGCCTAGCATGAAGAATCTTCAACGCGAGCTTTCACAGATGAACAGAATTTCATTAACTCGGAATGAGGAAAGAGGCATTTTGGACAAAATATAGCAATGAACAATTACTGGCATCCACAAGTGTCTGCCCTTTCTAACCAAGAGGGACTGATTCAGAAGCCTGCCACACGATGATCCTGCTCCAATCTCTCTTCACACGTTATTTGTGGAATTCACAAATGAATAGACAAACAGGTCAATTTAAAAAGTGGCTAGTAACCCACAAGGATCAGAAAGTTTGGATTCTGGGACTTCTGCCAGCCATGGGCCACAGAGCTTGCAAAAAAAATTCTTATTTCCCCATATCATGTGCAAACGGATAGTCAAGAGTAGGCAAAAAATAATTTGAGTCATTTATGTATGGCAAGAGCTGATAAACACCTGGTATCCCTGACACTCTTGAAGGTATGATTTCTTGCCAAGCACTTGATGAATCTTGTTGTCCACCATACAGATTTTCACTTTCTTCACAATAACAAGCATGGATGGATTATAAGATTTAGAGATAAATGTCTCTGTAATAAGTGCCTTAGAATGCCCACAGCCTGGCAGCAAGAGGGCAAAATGCCATAGCAGTAGCTAACTTATGAGCTACTATACAGAGACACTTTTGAGTGGAAGACACAGAGTAACATGTACTAAGTCATGTGGTCAAGATCAGCTGAGGAAGCCACTCACTCTACGCCACAGGCTGGAGACATGCTCAGTGGTAAAGAGCCATGTGCTGCTCTTGCAGAGGACGGACATCTGGTGGCTCACAACTGCCTATAACTCGGGTTCCAGGGGCTCCAGAGCATGTGGGCTCTGTGGAAGCCTGTGCTCACTTACAGTACTCATACGCAGATATACACGATCAAAATGAAAACAAATGTTAAAAAAAATATATAGAATGGCAGATTTAGGCAATCTCCAAAAATTGCTTCTATTCTACCAGCCCATGAATTTGAATCAAAGAATACTCCTAGAGTAATTAATCAGTCCTCTGGGGATCAAACAAGATAAGCATTTGCTTTCATTCTCTGTTCGTCCATAGATGATCTGTCTTTTACAATAACCAGATCTGAAGAAAATCGAGCACACGGCATGCTTAAGTATAATGAAACTGTGTACGTGGAAGACTGGTTTCCTTCGGTTGTGATAACTTGCTTGGCATCTCTAATTCCCGCTCCTCAGTGGCTGAGCCAATTTTCTCCTCCAGCTCTCCGATACACCTTTAATGAATCCGTGTTCCTTTGATTAAATTAACATTTTTGTTTAGCTAATTAGCCTGCAAAACCTATGCCAAACCGATGATCTGGTAGCATCTTCATTACTGCTCATTGGTGCGTGTTTGAGACCAATCACTGTCAGCTCAATCGCCTAATGATTAGGCAAACATTAAGTTTGGCTAATTTGGCTTTCTGTGGCCATCATCCCATTCCCAGGGATGGGCCAATCACCACCACAAATCGACCCTGTTTGACAGTGACAGATGTTTTAATCATACACTGTCATTCATTAACGTCCATCAGCATGGCCCACCAGGCTTGCAGCAAATACCTTGATTTGAAACCCAAACTAATTAAAAGCTATCTCTGTAATTACCTGATGTGGTTACCCTTTCCTAAGTAGGCCAATATGACAAGAACTGCAAAAGAAAGCCTCTAGTAGGGGAGCAAGGGAAGGAGTTCCTCACTAATGAATGGTACTTTCCAGCTGCCCAGGGTCATAGGGTGTGTCTGCGAAGAGCTGCCACTCCCCTCTGAACTCCAAAATACTCAGAAAAAAAAATTATCTCAATTCATCTCTTACAGACAGATTGTGAAATACTACTTTCTTAGATTTTGGATGCTTCAGTCATAACCTACCCCCTCCCACACACCTCCACACCCACCCCACACCCACATCCACCCTCACCCACACGCACACACCCACACACCAGTGTGCAGATGCCACTGTTCTTTCAGACCACCCACAGTAGCAGTATTCTTGCATTAGCCATTTAGAAACCACAGCTTTCACTCTGCCTTCATAGGTGGCTCTCACAGTCTCAGAGGCAAGGGTGGCTTGTGGCCCAGGTACAGCCACGGAGGATCCGGCAATTCCCGGTAACAGGGACTGTTTCCTGGCTAGACATGCTATGTAAGCGATGCCAATTGCAGACGATGGAATTTGAACCTGGGGCTCTCAAAACTGTGGTTTGGATATAGTTGAGTACACCCCCTAAGGTCTTAAGGAAAGTTGGTACCTGGTCTGCAGTGAAGTGATGCTGAGAGATGATGGGACATTTAAGGGACAAGTCTAGTTTAAGGTAACACAACCACTTCCATTTGATTTGATGTACATCTTGCCTCAGGATTGCTCCTTCTCATAGTCTGGCCACTGAGGTTGCATTTGCAAGAAGGAATCCAGGCAAAAGGGGTCCTTGCTACAGTCCACACCTGGTGCTAATGCTACTGGACTTCTGACCCTCCCCAACTCTAAGTCAAACAAATCTCTTCTTGATAAATGAACAGCCTCGGGTGTTTTATTATAGTAGTGAGAAATGAATGACTACACTCAGTTTCTTTCCAAGGCCATTTCATATTCTGAGACAATAAGGTGTCTTCTTGCAATCATGATGAGGGATATTTTTGTGGGAGGGGCTTATACGAAGGGAAAGGTCTGAAACCCATAGAGAAAAACTAACTTAAAGTTTACACTTCTAGCATTCTCAGAAGGATTCATGTCATGAACAGCCAGCTCCCAGAATCTTCATTTTCCATGAATAAGAGACTTTTGTGCCAAAACAGGAGCCGAAGGAGCATTAACTGACAGTGGTTCCCTGCCATTTGCTCTCAGTAGTTTTATACTTGCTGCTTTTTTTTTTTTTTTTTTTTTTTTTTTTGTTTTGTTTTGTTTTCAAGACAGTACTCTGCAGCTGTGGATCAGAACTGAAATCCTCCCTTTTGGGAATAAGAGTCAGCCTCAAAGAGGACTGGCAAAGGTTCATTGAGCCAGTGGTGTAGGGGGACATCATGGAGTTTCAGCCACCACTGTGGCATCAGATTGGCTTCTCTAGCAAACCTGCTTCACCTGGGTCAGTATTTTCAGATAGCAGGAGCACATGCGGCATTTGGCATCTGTTAGTACCAATGTCTTTATGATGGAGAGCCTGTATATACCGTACTCAGTGCATAAAGCGTCTCTTCTATGTCAGTAAAGGAATAACTATCACTCCAACTTTACATTTACTCATATATATATATGTACATATAATATTTACTATATCTAAACATATACCTCTTTTATAGTGCTGGAGATTTAGCCTAGTATCCTACACATGCTAAATAAATGCTCTGTCATTGAGCTATAACCTCCTGCACATATCTTTAAAACTTTGTGTAACAGAGCCTGGATAAGTAACTTAGGCTGGTCTTGCTTATATCTCATTTTGGACATGTAACTCTCCATTTTCCTACTTCAGCCTTCTGAGTAGATGGGATTACAGGCTTATCCCACTAGATCCAGTTAAGTAAGATATAGAAAATCACTTTCCTTTGTGGTTAAAAAAAAAAAAAAGCCATCATGCAACTCATTTAAGGAAAATATCCGTTGCTCTCAATGACAGCAGTCACACTCTACACTTATGTCAACTGGGTCCGCTAAGGTTTTCTTAGAAACTGCTCCTAAAATTAGAAAATGACAGGTCAAGTTATTTTCAGCCAGCAGCGTTGAGATTATCCAATAGTGTATGTCTAATTACTGGGGAGGAGCTGGAGTTGAGATTCACTGCAGAGGAGATGTGGAGATGAAAGCAGTTTTTACAAAGCTGTCTTCTCAGAAGCCTGGCTGCATCCCGGCTCTCTTTCTTCAGTGCTCTGAGATTAGGAGCACCTTACCTAACCTCTCAGAGATTCACTTTCCTCAATTTGAAATAAGAATATTATCTGCTCTTGTGTATATATAAAAAAAAAATACAATGTGCAGTGAACACTGAGCACAGGGGACGCGGCTGGCTGCTGCTCTTTGAGAGTCATCCTTATCAGGATGCCTCCGTATACAGCTTAGAAACTTATATTTTAGGAAGTATATGCCATTGTGAGAGCTGCGGAGAATGGCTATTCTTCTACTGCATGCACAAACAATGGGCATTATTGCTCGATGTCTACTTCCCTTCTGCAAATCTCCAGGTTTGTCTCGGGTATACCTTGCCCAGATAACCAGAGACACTAAGAGCAAATTCTTCCGGGCAGGGAACATTTCATAGATACCATCATTCCTAAGAGCTGGGGGATGAAGCACTTTGTGTGACTTCCCTGGGAAAAGGCCAAATTCCTACATTTCATTTCCTGTGTCTCTTATTTATTAAAACATCATAACCACAAAGAAGGCTATCTTCTGCATCCTGTGGGTCTTTCTCTTATATGGCTGGACCCAAGTGCGGTCTTTGATACATAGCTACCTAGCACAGTGTCTAGCTTGTAAAGAGGCAAGTATGCAGTAAATAAGTCTACTTGCCGTTGTATATCATCTTGGCATGCTGATGTGGTAGGGGAGCATATGTACAAGAAACAGTGGTTTTGATACCCCAGGATCAGCGCTTCGGAATGCTCTCTTATTTGAGAGCAATGTGAGAACAGTAGTTGTCTAAATGCATCCTCACACACCTGTTTTGTCAAGGCCCATGAATGAGGGTATTCCCGGCGGCTCTAGCTATGGAGAACTATAGAATACAACAGTGTGATGATTCTAAGTGTGTGAGAGCCTGCAGGATCAGGCTCTGTGAAGAATGAGGAAACATCACATATAGTACGGTGTCAACATTGCAGATTGAGGGTAGGCACAAACAAAACAACATATATTTTAGAAGAAAACAGACAAATGTACTCAATAATTCTATGGAATGCCTTGTCTCTGCTCAGGGGAAGTGGGATAGAAATTGAGTATGGGAATGAAAGACTTGTTTTTTACTCTCAAGGCTAGAGTTAAAGGACAGGAGATGGCTCAGCAAGGAAAGGCACAAGCCTCAAGATCCCTGGGATCTATAAAATAAAAAGAAAGAACCAATGCCTGCAGGCTGTCCTCTGCCTCCACATCCGCACCATGGCATGCGGCTCTTGCCCAACATAAATGTAATAAACAATTTTTAAATGTCTTGAAATACGACAATGGGGACAAGTAATGTATGCATTTGGTAGAATATTTGCTTAATATGCATAAGTCCTGGATTCGATGATGCCTAATAGTGCATAAATCTATATAACCCTCTGCTTGGGAGGTAGAGACAGAGGGATCACAAATACAAGGTCATCCTCAGCTACTGAGAGACTCGGAGGTCATCTTGGAATACATGAGATCCTCTCTAGGAAGAGGGAGTAACAAAGAAATACAGGAAAGTAAAGAGGGAGAAAGAGGTAGGAAGGGGGGAATAACAGAACAGAGCCTTTTCTATATCCACAATATGTAATTGCATGTTTACCTCCCCTTTCTGAGCTCAAGGGGCCAAAATAAATCACTTTCACACTGTTACGATAATGTGCTGGTAACAAATGGGCTGATTTTGATTAATCATCTAATGCAACAGGTTCCTACTTGTCACACATTAGTTTACTTAACTTTCCTGTAATTCCAGAAAGTATGTACTGTTCAGATCTTTACCTTGGCAGTGAAAAGCAAGCACGGAACAGCAAAACAACTTGCCAGGATGATAGGCCATAGACTTTGAAGACTGAGAACAAGAATGGAGTGCAGAACAGAGCTGGCATTTTATAGCATGGCGCCTGGTGTTAGCCCCGCATGGTCGGGGATATTCCTGAGAGCCTCTTTTCCATCTTTCTCTTCAGGGTTCATACTATGTGTCAGGATGTGATTTTACCACCGAGAACTGCAGCATTCTAAGGAAAAATAAAGTATGTGGGATGTACCTTCGCACCCAAGTGCTGGGGACGTGAGGGGCTTCAGCAAACTTCTTAGTATCTCATATATCTGGTGTTCTTCAGACTCTTGGTGAAATGGTACCTCATGTACTTTTGCTAACACTAAACTCCTACTTGGAGGTTACCAACCAGCTTAACCACCAGCTCATGCATGAACACCGCAGAATTCCCTCCAAGTTCATGATTTGGAGATTTCTTGCCCCCACTTTATACTCTGATTCTCTCCGTAACCTACAAAAGGAAATATGACCTGAGCTTTACATGGATGGTTCTGGACTGTGAAAGAGAGGTGACTGGATATGATTGGAACATGGCAATGTCTGAAGACATTTCTAGTTAGACAACTGTGCAAGGTGGCACCCTACTGCCATCCAGAATGGCAGAGGCCAGCCTTGCTGATGAACTTCCTTACCAGGCCCACAATCTTCACCGCAACAGAGTCAGCTTCCATCCGAATGTCAATAGCAGTGTCTGCTAATGAGGTTACATACTATGGTGCTTCTGAACTGGGAGATTTGAGGACATATTAGACTTCTTTGAGAATGCTTGTTCAGCATCTAATTGCATTACATTACTTTCAGTGGCCTCTTGTTTCAAGCATAGAATTCCTGAAAAGCTGCCAAGATGCCCACACCGTCAATTACATTTGATTGTGGATAGCGAAGACAAAAGAGAGGTTTCTGCAGATAGACACATGTCTGAAAGCAGGCTTTCCTTTGAAGCATGAGAAAGGGGAAGCAGAGACAAAAGGAAAATAGTAGGTCATACTGCTTTGACAGAAAGAGACAGGTTAAACTTACATTTAGGAGTCAACTGTAGCATTGTTTTCAACATACTGTTTCTACCTTACACAACTTGATTTTTTTTTTAAACTTCGTGATTTTTTTTTTTTAACTTCGCCTCCTGTGTGCAGCAAATATTTCCTCCAAGTGAGCAGTTCTAAGCCCTCAAAAAGCAATTGGAATGGAGAAAAGAGGCTTGGTGATAAGATCAAGATATGAACTATCAACCGTGGCTACTGGGTGATAAGTTTAGCTCCCTGACCTTCCTTGGAAACCGCATTAGTAAAGTGCTGATGAAACAGTTTGAGCCGGTGGGTGGATGGTGTACATTTCCAAATGTACTCAGGGACTCTGGGACCTCGCACGATACGAGACTGCACTTATCTCTGTAATTTCCGGAGGGCACATGCTGTCATTTCATGGTGATCCTTAGTGCAGGGCCTGTTAAAGACTGGCTGATTGGGTATTAGGACTTATCCTGAAACCAGAGCTTAATCAGAAATCTTTCCAACAGGCCAGAAGGGTAAAGGGAGGAGGTCTCGCCCAGCCTTTGTAGGAAGCAGGTAGGAGTTTTTGAAACTGGGCCTCTTCAGTTTCCCACAGAGACACACGTACTACTTACTAAAGGGCTCTCATTTACTTAAGGGCCTGTTCGTAGCTCAGATTTTACAGCTGCTGAGATGTGAGCTGTCTGCCCTTGCTGTCCTCTACTCTCCTCCTCTCAAGTTGTGCTCTTTGAGTTTCAGCTCTACTTGAGAGACTCTTGGGTCACTCTAAGGATGGTGCAGTGAGAATACAGAGTCACAAGCGTGGCTGGATTCCTTCGTTGCAGGGGAACTTCTGTGGACTTAAGCTTGCCAAGGTCATTGGCTGTTGTGGAATATGCTGTTGTGGCAGTAGATCAACAGAGGGCTCACCCAGCCCTTTGGAGAGCCCAGCATCAAGAACAATACAACAAAATGAGAAAACGTGTTAATTTAATTACAACTTCTTGTACACTTCTAAATAGGATGTGTGTGTGTGTACGTGGGTGCATGCGTGTGTGCATGCGTGTGTGTGTGTGTGTGTGTGTGTGTGTGTGTGTGTGTAAGTGTCATATTGTGTTGTATGTATGAATACCCTTTATCTATAATGGTTAAGTTCAGAATAATTTCAGATTTCTTTTTCGGGAGATAAAATGTGTTTGCATATGAACTATGAGAAACATGGGGGTGGCATCCTCCAGTCTTATTATAGTGAAAGCACCTTTAAAATAATATTTTTCAATTATTTTTTGCTAGCCAGGCCCACACCATTTTATAAAGCTTCCCCAGTTTCATTGAATGTGACAGGTCTTGTAACCATGGTGATTTGGTTCCTGGAAGAAAAGTTACATATTTCTCTAGATTCTTGATTGCTATGCTCTAGGGACCTCCAATAATGGACAGCCCCAGAAGGATGTTTATTGGCCGTTTGACATACTTTAGCTGACTATTCTCAGATATCCCTAGGAATGATCATATATGGGTGAAGAAGGCAACTTTTTCACTCTTTCCCCATTCCTGCCTCACTCTTGCCCCAGTTCTTCTCCATTTCTGCCCTATAAGTACTCAAACTTGCAAGCAAGACATACTCTGATTCTTATGGTGAACTGCCATCACACCACCACCTCTGCTGAATGAAAACCTATACCATCTTAAGTCTGTCTTTCCTTCTTGCTGACCTGGAAGATCATTGTAAGCTTAGGCAATCCTGATCTATGTGGTAAGTCCCTCAGATATTAATATTAACAATAACAACATTATTTTTTAAAAAGTATGTGTATAATATATAAATATAATAGTATAAAATATATAATGCATAAAATAGTATATAATATGATAAACCTTTATCTATGGCCACGAAGTCCAATGTTCTTAACCCATAGTCTCCTAGTTGTGATCCTCTATGGGTCTTAAGGCATAGAGGACTCTATTATCTATACAGGACACATCAGTTGATCAGGGAAAGGATCTTTAAACGGCATGAGCATAGAAAAAAGCAGTAATTGAGAGCCAAAAGTGGAAACAGAAGTGTTCAACTCAAGCATGACAAGAAGTGTTAGATTCTTTCACTTAAGCCTCAAAGGGTAGTTGGTTTGCTCAACATCTAAGACAGAACAATTATATTTACCAGTGTTTCCCCTTGTTAGAAGATAATTCCTAAAGGGAATGATGTAGCTTTAGTTTTGATAGTTTCATTCATACGTCACCAAGGGTTTCCTTAGTACCAGGTACACAGTAGAGGCTCCATGAATATTAAGGTGTGAATTAAGAAGGTTCATAAAACGAACAATAGGGCTCTGGTTGGATAGAGAGACCAGCACCAATCTGAGAGGTGAAATTTACCCAATGCCATAGTGTTTACAAACATAGAGTCAGGATGCAAATTATTGCTGTCCAGGAGTTGCTATTTTCCTTATATGGCCCAAAAGATCTGCAACCCAATGACCATGATGCTTCAACAAAATTCATTTAGTAAACATCCTTGAACACACTGTGCAATTGAAGTTGCGTTACTGCCCTCATAACAGTGTGATGAGCATGAGAGAAGCCAGGCCATTTCCACTCTACAACTTTGTGCACACTTTCTGTGTGCCTTTTCATAGCAGTGTCCTGTTATGAAGGATCCCATTGAGCCTGTGTGTGTGTGTGTGTGTGTGTGTGTGTGTGTGTGTGTGTGTGTGTGTGTATGCAGGTTTTTTTTCCCAGGCTCTGTTGAAGTAAGCATTTGATTTAGAAGAAATAACAGGTTTGAAAGAAAGACATCAGGAAACTTGAACATTACAGGTGCTTGTTGGCAGATATCTGATTGAACTGAATTGAAAACACTGTTCTCAATCCTAAACCCACAAATGCCTGTTGTCTCCTATTAAATCACAACCACTTTAAAGTACAGAGAACCAATAGATAGCTATTTCAGAACCATAGAGTCGGGGATGGTTGTTCATCTTGTCAGCACCACTGCTATAACGTAATTCTTGTGTGGGGATGGGGCACTGACGGCTAATCCATGGTAACTATAGCCTGAAGTTAATTGTCATGGCAACGAGACAGCAATTAATCCTTTTATGAGGCTGAGGCGGGAATATTACATGGATCTTCAATGATAAAAACCCCAACAGGGTTATCCCAGTGTGCTGAGAAGAAGCAATGAAGTGTTTTTGATGAATAGAAATTTAGGATAGAATGTAGCTTCAGTTGGGCTGTATTTTTGTGCAAATTGCATAAAAATACCTGGTAAAGAAATTCATAGTCCTGTGAAATGCACACAAAATTAGTAAAAATTCCATCTATCATGGAGAATTCATCCAATGTTCACTAAGCTCTGAACAGTGTAGCCTTAGGAAAGAGCCTCCAGGGACCAAGTTCACCAAGGATTTCTGCCCTGACTTGAATGTTTCTTCCATGCTTCCCCTTTGGCACTGTGTCTATTGTATCTGTGGCTTGGTGCTTTTCTTCAGGGCAACATCATATAGTAGGTATGTCCTAGTTTGCCTCTCTGTTGCTGTGATAAAACATGGTGACCAAAAGCAGCCTGAGGAGAAAGGCTTATTTTGTTTACACCTCTATGTTACAATCCATCATTGAGGGATGTCAGGGCAGGCATGCAAGGCAGGAAGCAGGAGGCAGGACCCATGGAGGAACACGGCTGCTTGGCTGGCTCTCTCCCAGGCTCATACTTAGTGAGTTTTCTTATTCAGGACAAGACTACCTGCCAAAATATGGTGCTACCCACAGTAGCTGGGCTCTCTGGCATCAGTGAGGAAGCAAGACAGTCCCACCGAGATATGCCTACTGGCCAATCTGATTTAGGGAATTCCTCAGTTGAAGCATCTCATGACTCTATTTGACAATTAAAGGCTAACCAAGGCCACATTCATTTAACATATAACTCTATGCTGTACACAAACCATAAAGATTGCTGCTGACAGTGCTCAGACCTCCCCAAAGTAAAATATAATGCTTAGAGAAGACATGAGCATTGTACAGAAAAGGAAAATGGTAAAATTGAAGATGAAATTTAAATATGTGTCTCTGCAGTCTCACTATTGGTTGGGAATGTAAAACAGGATACAGCAGAGCAGGAAGACAGTCCTCAAGTCTTTGGGAGGAAGGACATATGGGGCCAAAACAGCATCTCAAAACTAAGTTATGCAAGTTCCTGATCTAGAGTTATTCTGGACAAGGACAAAGAAGAAATATCCCATTGTGTTACAGTTCACGTGCATTCCTTGGGCACAGTATGCAGTATCAAAGATGTGTACTCACTTAGTAGTTATTACTCATGAAGATGGAATGCCATTTGTGCTGTGTAACTGTGAGAATGGGCCTACATCATGGTCCCAAAAGGTATTTTTCTTAAAGACACACCTATTTTTATTTTATGTACATGAGTAGTTTTACTTGTATGTATATATTTTATAGCATGTGCAAGCAGTGCTTACAAAGGAAGAAGAGGGTATATGATCCTTTGGTACTCAAGCTTTAGATGATTATAAGCCACCATGTTGGAGCTAGAAACCAAATCCAGGTCTTCTGCTAGGGCAACAAGTGGGCTTAACCACTCAGATTTTCTCTGGCCTGCAGAAAGGCATTTTTAAATGGTTCAGTAAAAGATCAATCTCATGGACTAAGGTAGCCTCTCTACCGTTTGCAAACCATGTAGAAAGCTGAAAACGATTGTGCAAGGTCAGCTCCACTCCCTATATCCCACACTACACCCTGTTTTTTGAGGTCTAACTAGTTGCCAAGACCCCAGCATTTTTTCCTGACTAGTTGTCAGCAAAAGAGGGCTGTCACATGTTTTTCCCATTCTATAAATAGCTTCAGGATCATTCTGAATGACAATGTTACTACTTGGCAGAAGCGATAAATCTAATCCTAAAACAAAGGTGTTAATGAGTTCAGCCACTAAATAAAGAGCTCTATGTTTTCTCATCAACTGAGCTCCACTTTGTGAATGTCTGTTCTTTTCACCACAGAAGGAGCAGGATCTGAGATGGTAATATTTCTATTGATAGTTACTCTCTCTACTCTCCTTAAGATTAATGTATGTATTACTTTTTAAGGGACAGGTTGAGATGGTGGCTTCTGTTTTAATCTATTCCACATGTGAAGAAAGAGACTTGTGAAGTCAAATACTTGGATGCTTATAGAATTTCTCAGTTGCTATATCATTACAGAACATATGTGCATGCATTCTGTGAGTGGCAGGGACATTATACCCACCATTATAGAGATGTCCCTCTTAACTACATAGCTAATAAAGCTGTCCTTCATTCTGATCATCTATTTGTTGTATTTTTCTAAAATCTATAACAACCTGTAAGGATGCAGAAAAGTCAACATGGGACTTCCTTCTGAATGAGAGAAAAGAAGATGTTGCCAAATGTACCAGCGACAGACCAAAGCACTTCAGGAAATGCTTAAAGATGGAACTTAGTTTTGAAATAAACCTACCTTGGCACACATATCTTCAGTTACAGATAACTCTTAGTGGGAGGCTGTAGCAGGTACTCATTTCTGGCTATATTTTGATTTGGGAATATCCTGCATGGAACTTCAGAAACTCCAAAAATGGATTTCTTATTTCCTAGGGAAGATATGGGAGTCTAATCTTCCTTTTCCTGTTTCCATTTCCTGCTAGAAAGGTCATAAATAAATGCATGATCTATGAGATCTATCAAGCAATCTGTTGAAAGTGTCCTTCCTTGTACTCTGGCACCCTGCGAGGGCCCTCGGAGACATAGAGCTGGTTTGAATTCACTCCAGGAACATCTGGTAAGTGCTGTGCCTGCCAGCAGCAGTGTGGCACCTGGTAAATGATGCTGATGCTTCTTATGCTCTGTGGATCCTGGAATTTCTTAATAGTAGATCCATTCACCAGTCTTTCCTTCCTCTGTGATTTATGGAGATCACAATGGGCTCAATTCATGATATTTAAATCACAAATATCCTGATAAGGGGATGAATTTCATGACATTGGAGATTATTTCTATAAAAATGCTCACTTCAGTGCCCCTATACCGGGTGGGGAGACAAAAACTCTAGGACCCCAACATAATTGATTTTTTTTTAAAGAAGAACCTGTGCTTGACCTTTTTTTAAAAAAAATTTTTTTCTTAGTACCACTTTGATAAAAACAAGAGCTAGAAACTGGGTAGGTATCTTATGGCACAGAATTCCCAAAGTGAACAGCATTTCCTTGGCTATAAGTTGGAAACATGGGGGGTCCTGTCAGTAGCCTCACCCATACAAGAGACCATGTTGTCTTTGATTGTGTCCTGGCCTGATGCCAAGGATGCTGGGATGTAAAGTAGAGTCCTTACCTCTTTTCCTCTGGAGGAGTCCCATATAGAAACAACACCCGAGGAGGACTTGACAGAAACTAACACCTTGCAAAATACCTGACTGACTAACTCATCTCCCCCACTGTATACCCATTCGAAAAGCTCCAATGTGATCCTACTTTCAAGTGGACTCACTCTTGCTATACAGGATTTCTGTTTTCTTCCTTTTTCTTAAATAATATGTTTCTCTTTAAAGCTCACCTTCTGTAATGCATTAATTTCATTCTCCAAAATTGAGAGTCAAAAACCAAAATGCCAGTCAGTCCAGTGGCTTTGGTGGCTGTAGAATTTTGGAGTTCTAGTACCTCTAAGCAAAGCTCAGCAATAGCCAGAGACCTGTTGCTCTCACGGACAGTCCCAAAGTTTCTGTGTCAGTTCTTCCACCCGAGAAGGTGAGTATGACAGTTGGCCTGCACTTCTGAGCTCTATGAGTTGATGGTCTCCTATAGTCATCAGAGCTTCTTATGGTAGATAGAAGCTCCCTGATGCTTTGCTGAACTTTTTTACCCAGTGTGTGCATCTTTAAGACTCGACTGTTTATGAACTAATCATGAGGCGTTTGTACCCTTCCATTGCACTTTGAATATCAGCTAACCACAGGTCACTCCTGCTTCTGACTTCATCCACACTGGAGAAAAGCCTCTAATTTCAGCAGAAACAGTCTTTGCACTTTCAAAGAGAATTATGGGTGGGAAAATATATATTTAGTTTACGCAGGCCCAATGCTTCACTGGGGTTTCTAGAAAGATTGCAACATTTTCCACTTTCAAGCAACTTGTATTCACTCTTCCTACGGTTATGATAAATCCCCTAATAAACATCATTAAGCATGCAATTTTTCCCCTTTTAGCCATTTGAGTGGACTGCCTGGGAAGGAAATGTGAGGTTTCAGTATCTAAATTTACTTACTTATTCATCAACATTTCACAAAGTTTCCACTATAACTCAAGTCCTGTGCTTTGTGCTGGAATGAATCATTAAAGGACTGCACCATCCAGGGCTCTGCTTCCTGTCACTGCTCCTTTTTGTCCTGGGGAACCTCACAGGAGAGTCATCTGATAGATTTTCATAGCTTTGGGAGGGTCTTGAGGCGCATACTGTAAATGCTTCCCAAAATTTTGGGTACCTTGTGATGATCCTCTCTGCAATCCCAGACTGCACTTGTTTCAGGCCAGCACAGCCTTGCCAGGCAAGGCTTTGCATCTCCTTTAAAAGTTTAAACAATTTAAGTAGGTTAAAAAATGTTACCTGCATGGCTTTGTCTTTGGTGTTGCCTTTTTCTACATTATTAGTAAAATTGAGGAAAATCCCTAAATCAAATGCAGTTTCAATTTTATACCATGTCCTTAGATTTTTCTTTGCAAGAAAAAAGGACTTTGCAGTGGCAGGGAGTAGAAGGATGGGCCAGTGAGGACAATGCTATAAGCTGTCTTCTGAAGGAAAAGCTACTTCAGGGAATGCTTGACACTTCACACACTCCGAATACAGGGCTGCTCGGCCAGTGCTTCATTGAAGAACTCCATCTCATTCCCCAGGGAAAATCCTCAATGTCTCTGCTTTTACTCTTGTTCCAGTCACCAAACATTTGTTTTCATTATTTTTTCTTTTTCTTTTCTTTTTTTTTATTTATTCTTGTTACATCTCAATGTTTATCCCATCCCTTGTATCCTCCCATTCTTCCCTCCCTCCCATTTTCCCATTATTCCCCTCCCCTATGACTGTTCCTATATTCCAAGCCAAAAAAAAAAAAAAAAAAAAAAAAAAAAAAGCAGCAGCATACCTCTCTTGTCATCAGTAAACCATCGTGAACACTTGGAAATGCACAACATCATATAAAGGACTAATTACTACAGGGACATCTGACAGGGAAACTGAAATAGCAAATGACTTCCTTGAAGTTTACTTAATATATTTAATTTTGTGACAGTTTGTGACTTTTGATGTTGTCCGTGGTGGTTTGGTTTGTTCAACACAGGGCTTCTCTGTGTAGCCCTGGCTGTCCTGGCATTCACTCTCTAGACTGGGCTGGCCTCGAACTCAGAAATTCACCTGCCTCTACCTCCCGAGTACTGGGATTAAAAATTGTGCACCACCACCACCGCTGACAGTTTGTAACTTCTATGCATGGTATGGTGTTCATATTCCTCTCCTTCGTTATCTCCTCTTATTCTTCTTTCCACATGTATTGGTCTCTTTTATGTCCCAAACAGTACTTCTCCTAGTCCCCCCACCCCCATGTCGCCCTCTTTCCATCCCTCCCTCCTTCCTTCCTTCCCTCCTTCCCTCTTTCCCCACCTCTCTCTCTCTCTTGCTCTCTCACTCTTGTGTATATGTATATACACAGAAGTCTTCACTTAATACTTGTAAGCTATTTTCAGAGAATGACTTAACTGTTGTCTTTATCACTTGGCCTGCCATAACAAAATGCCACCATCTGCGGAGCTGAAACAGCGGGCATGATTTCTCCCTCTCTGTAGTCTGGAAGTCCAAGGTCAAAGTCTGGCAGGGTTCAGTTTCAGATGCGGGCTCAGATGAAGCTGCCTTTTCCCTGTGTCATTGTGTGACAGAGAGAAGGAGCTCTAAGGTTTCTCCCTCTCCTTACAAGGCAAAAGTGAGAGCCCTGCTGGAAGCAAGTTAGAGATGAACTGCTTTCATCCTTCAGTGGTGCTTAGGAACACCCTTTGCTAGACTGGAACCTGAAGCAGCCTTAGGATGCAGGGAAGAACTGGGCAAGAGTTCTGACTATGGAAACCCAAGGCTGTGGAGACATCAGCCTATTTAAGATTTTGCGTTCCTCGAAGCTCTGCAGTAAGGACCCACCTACAATGAAATGGTAGTACAACTAAAGACGGGCTTTTACTGTTTATCTAGATACCCCTCAAGACAAAAATCCTACCCACAATGGGTGCTATTTACACTCTGCTCTTGTACAAATATAATTATGTGGGGCTGGGGCTTTAGTTCAGGGGGTACAGCGGACCTAAAAGGTCTGGCTTTCCCAGAATTCTCCACAGAAATTTGTTAGTTTGATTCTGTGCTTGTGTGCTGCCTCATAAGCATGAAATAGCAGCAACTGCCCCAGGACACAGTCTAAACGAAGACAAGAACGATTCGCTTAGACCACAATGGGCTAAACCACAATGGGCACAAAGTCTGATTCTCCATTAAGACTTGTCTGGTTTTGGTGTTCATGAGCCAGCCATTGCTTGTTATGGCCCAGCAGATGCTGGCAACATCACTCTCCTACTTTATCCTTCAAGCATCATGGAGACTAAACAATTTGGCACATATCTTTCAATATGTTTAATCACTAAGTGATCAATTATTTCATACCATTTATTTATTTACTTACTTACATACTTACGCCATTTATAACAGGTTCTACAGACTCCATTCTGAAAGCCTGTGACCTGTTTCTCAGGAAGTTTCTTCTCAGAGCATCCCTGTAGTGCATCCATTGTCAGTCCTTACCTATTGTCTGTACCTGGTCTCATACTATACCAGAAGAGATGAGAGACAACAGAGACCATATGGCCTGCTAAGCTCAAAACACTCCCTGCCTGGCCCTTGACAGGAGACATGTGCCAGCCTCTCCTCCATAGCCTTTACCTACTGTCAATGTTAGATCAAGGAAGTCCACATAGGATCATTTATCTGTCCCTATCTTACTCTGATCAAAAGAATCATATTATTGAATTTTACAGAAAATGTGTAACCTAACTCAAACCCTATCAACAGGAACTTCAAATTATTTTTCTAGGTTAAACTTATAAATTTCAATAAACAGGGGAATTAAGAGGCCTTTAAATGTAGAGCCTAACAGAGATGTACAAAAAGTAGGAATAAAGTGCTGGATATTACTTGACATATTTTTTAAAATGGATTCCCAAGGTATCACATATACTTTGAAGAAATGAGTTGCAAAGCTCAAAATTCAGTCTATTTGAAAGCTTCAAAACCTTCCATTAACCTAAGTTTGAATGAATTAGTTTTCTCGGCACACAGCGCCATTGGGAAGAAAGCAATCTGTGGGATGCCATCTCTAAAGCCTGGGCATTAATTTAACAGCAGAGTGCTTTGGAAAGGCTCTTGTTTCTCTTACAAAGGACTCCTTTCCTCGGTGTTCCAGGTTCTGTCCAGTAAGGAGGCTATGCTGTTAGAAACCCATTTTGCATGAGTGTTCAGGTCGGAAAGACAGGGTTTGCTGTATGTGGTGAGAAAGCTCAGTGGTGAGTGAGGTTAAGGCTAGTGATGTGCCGGAGCAGCTGGTATAAAAAGTTTAAGGATTCAGGTGGAATTGGGATGTCTTTGCATGCCTATTCCATAGGATACGCCATTTACTTTCTAGTTTGAAATGTGAGATGACTTCACAGTCTGAAGTAACATGTAAGGCTTAATCTTTTCTAGATTATGTGGCTTATTTAAAAGCCACATTCAAGTGTCGAGGACATTCTTGGGTCTTAGCTTCCATCCAGCCCTCCCTGAGGCACCTTCCTGCCACCTCTGATCGAGACAGACCGCCTCACCCTTTATCTCTATCTCAGGCCTTGGTGTTTATATTCTGATTACAGTATTCATTCTCATCCATGTCTTTATCCGTTTAACTCACTGAGGTATAAGTTCAAGGACAAGAATAAAACCTGTCTGTGTCACTCTGGTACTCACCATGATGGGTACCACCTGGCATACAACAGGTAATTAACAAACACTTGCCATTTAAAGGATTAATAGCGGAATGATTTCTCTGTATGACCACTGAGTTGATGGACTCTCTGCATTTGAAAACTGGAACCGTTATAACAACAGAGCCTGTGGTCAAAGCTGCTTGGATTCTCTGGATTCCTCTTTGCTCGTTAGTAAAAGGCAAACAAATAAAAGCCAATTCATAGAATTCCTTAGGGTTCAAATTAATTTGGTCTTGAGACATAAAATTATCTGCCCTTACTGACCATTTATATGATTATTTATTTACCAATTTGTCACCATGGATAGAAAAAGACTCACTTGGTTATTTGCATTCACAAGACAAGGAACAGCAATTTTTAAAGCATTTTTTATGCAGGAGCTAATTTTGGAAGTTTCAGCAGCTAAAGGCCATTCTAATTATTCTGAGCAGAAATAATGATATTGAAGGCCACAGTGCTGGTGGCTCTCACCCAGGTAGCAGGAGGCCAAGAGAGGTACTACCCTATTACACTCAGTCTAACTATTACTTATTTAGCTTTTCAAAGTGTGTGCGTCTGTGTGTATGTGTGTGTGTGTGTGTGTATGTGTGTGTGTGTGTGTGTGCACATGTGCGAGCACTGTTGGAGACTGAACACAGGGTTTTATCCATGGTAAGCAAATGCTCTATCACTGAACTAAATGCACAAGCTCCTAACAGATAAACATCAAATACAAAGGTGGTACAAACATTTTATCAAGGTCCACTCTTGAATGTACAACTAAAAATTATTAGCTGGCTTCCTGCGCATCTTATTAAATTTTCCTCTTTAAGGAACATAAAAATTGCTTAGCTCATGATAACTCAAGGTAAGGGGAGAAAGAAAATTTTCAGACTTTTCTTTCTGGCTGTCAAGTAGGAGATAAAAACAGGCCTAACTCACACAGATATTTTATCATGTTTTCTTCCTGTTTTGGAAGCATAGCAGACTACTTCAATTTTTAAACATAACTTCTCCATGGGACTGGATACAGGTAAGAAATTATTTGCAAAGTTTTGGGTATACTTAAAAAAATGATTTCTGCAGGACTTTTGGGTGCATACTTGGAGATATTTAGACACTTTCTTGGAGTGAAGAATAAAAACATTACATGGCACTATAAGACAATAACCATTGTCAGGAGCGCCATGTGGATCAGCTCTAGTCTTAACTACAGCACTGATGAGGCAAGTATTGCTTTCTCTACTTGATGCAATGGCCAGCAAAGTTTCTAAAAAGTTAACTGATGTGCCAAATGGCTCAAACCATATGCCAGGTTGAACCTGGATCTGAGTCCAGGCATGCCTGCTTTCCAAACACCTTGTCCTTTCTCATGTACAGAGCTGCCCCTGCCTGGTTTCCGTGTGCCTTGGGGCACAATATCCCTCAACAAGGGTTTGAAAACTCCAGTTTATTTTCAAATCTCTACCATTCCATTGAAGCCCTATTTTCACTTACCACAAACAGGAAACACTTCAACTTTTACAAAGCAGGTGGAAAGGAATTGAGTCATGAGCTAACTTCTGCAAAGCATATGGAACCCTGTGGAGAAGACCTATTCTGCAGAGTAGACAAAAAATAAATGGTGTGACTTAATGATCAGATGGTCTGCAAGCTGTAGAATTTGTGGGAATTAACTTAGAACTGCACCAATAAGAAATCGAAAAGATACGTAGGAGTGGGCACAAGAATGAGAGAGAAAATAGAGGGAGGGAGAAACAGCAAATTGTATTTGAAAATCCCATAATGAAGACCAATCCTTCATATGCTAATTTAAAAATAAGTTAATTACTTTTAAAGGCCAGGAGATCGTGGTGTGCAAAGCCCTTGTCCAACTAGTCTAAGGATGGAGTTATCATTTTTAGCATTATATAAATGCTGGGTGGATGTGGTGGCTTTTCTGAAACCATAGTCCTCAAGATGTTTAGATAGGATATCCACAAAACAAGCTGGGTAGCTATACTAGGCAAATAAGTGGGCTTTGACTTCAGTTGAGAGACCCTGTCTCAATGCATAAAGTGGAGAGTAACAGAAGACTCCTGACATCAGTACATGGACTTTTCACTCACATGAACATATATAAACACATATACAAACCCATGTACCCCCACATGACAACACACACACACACATACACATACACACACACACACACACAAACTCCACTAAGAAATAACAGCAACAAAAGTCTATTAACTTTTATACTTGGCCCATATGTATCTTGGTATTGTAGGGGAAGCAGGACAGCAAAAGTCACCAAGGAGAAAATTAACGTGGAAGAAGCGATCTTAAAATACACCAATGAGAAAATCAGTGTGCACAATGATGTGTTTATAAATCCAATGTAGAAGGACTTCTTCCTGCAAAAAAGTATAGTAAAGTACAGATTCAAAAGTATCTTAAGCATATCAACATGTTTTTACTGTATGAAGGAGAAGTTGATCTGGTCCTAGGAGAACACAAGATGAAGAAATGGTGAATAAAGAGGAGGATGGAGCTGGGATTCTAGGAAAGAGTGATGGAGAAAATAATAGTACTTCCTTGAGGTCACTTTCCTCAGGTACACAGCCCGCAGAGGGGCCTCCTAGGAAGTAAGGTAGTAATGGAAGCTTCTAGAAAAGACTGAGGCACAACTGTGGATGAACTTGGCTGTCCAGCAAAGCTTTTAGTGATGTAAAAACAGGACGTGGTGGTGAGCACCCTTAATCCCAGAACTTGGGGAGGCAGAAACAGGTCGATCTCTGTGAATTCAAGGCCAGCCTGGTCTACAAAGCAAGTCCAGGACAGCTTAGGCTATACAGAGAAACCCTGCTTCAAACAAAACAAAACAAAAACAAAAATGTCTTTCCAAGCTAAAACTATTATCTCACTTCTTCACTCAGTGAGACTTTTATACCAGACCCAATGCTAGGCATCAGTATTTTTAATTCCTATACCAATCCTGCATAATAGCTATAACTATTTTGATTTTCCAGACAGGGTAACTAAATCTCACAGACAGAGGTTTAGAAGCTAGGTCAAAATTATTCAACTCCTTGGTGGCAGAATTTATATCAAGGTCTAACAATCTGGAACCCTTATTCCTGGAAGGACTCCTGTATGACACTTCCTATGTCTTTAACACAGTGCAATGGTAATTCTGCCCTAACATTTACAGGAATAAGGAATGAAGAATGGGGGAGAGTGGAAGAGAGCTTAAGGATAGGGTTAAAGTGGGAACGATGCTTCTTGTGCCAATAAAAAGAATCTACTTGGCGTGTTCCAGTGGTGTAAGGCTGATAATAGCTAACATGTGTCAACTACTCAGTGTACAAATACATAGAATCATGTGTCTGTTACTTTGTTTACTATTTTCAATATCTCTTTGATATAGAATGGTGGTGGGGAAGATGATGATGATGATGATGACGACGACGACGACGACGACATGATGATGACGATGAAGATGATAGTGTTGGTGGTGATGATCTTGATGATGTCAATGATTATTCCTATTACTGATAAGGAGACCCAAGACAAAAATTATTCCTGAGCTGGGTATGGATGCAACACAGTGAATGTGTATAAGGCAAGAGAAGAAAAGAATAAAAGAAATGGAAAAGATCAGCCTGCCAATAAGGACCCAGGAGGACCTGGTAATGTGCGGAATCAACAAATGAAAACAAAAAAATGGCTCAGAGTTCATGACAGTCAGAAGCATGCAAATCCCAAAGCAATGTGTTACCTTGCATGGAAATTAGGAGAAAGCCCCCGTTTGTAGGGAATAATGAGAAACATGTTCACAGTTGGTTCAGAACCGAGGGACCCCACAGTATAAAATACAACAGGAAGAACCAGGGCACCATCAACCAAGAGCAGCATTTGACCTCTGGTGGCTCTCTTGAGAAATATGTACAAAGTCAGGAGGGTTTGTCTCAGGCTAAGGGATGGAGGGAAGGAGCATCATGTTTTTGACTGTAAAGCTTCTGTCATGAAGCCAGATAAGGTAGAGAGGGTACATGGGACTTAAGGGTGCACCCTAACAGTCAAAGGCAAGTTTGTTTCTTTGTAAAGGATAAAGGAGATCTGACTTGTTCCCGAGGTTGTTGTTGTTTGTTTGTTTGTTTTTGTTTGTAATATCATGGTCTCTTCCCCCACAGCCAATAGACTTTAAGGACCATTTCCTGGGAGGAGAAACTGTCTAAGCAAGAAGCTTAGACATAGCAGCCATTATCTCTGTTATGTAAAAACAGACTTAAACAACCCCAACAGCTTAGCTAGACTCACTCTTTGGCAGTAAATAGTGAATCTGGCCCTAAGTTCTCTCTCAATAGGCTCAACTTCCTCTCTAGATACACGGGACTGTGGTGGGAAGAAGGTAATCTCTTCTTTGGGATGGAGAATGTTAACCTGACATAAAAGATTTAAAGGAAGGGACTCTGTTCTAACTCATGGTTTCAAAGGCTGTGGTCCATAGCAGGCTTGCAACACTGCAGGCAGCATAGAGTGGGTAGAGGAACATGGCTGCTCACTCCAGAGCAGCCAACAAGCAGACAGAGGAAGTAGCCATACCTGAGGTACAATCCACAGTCCTCGCCCCAATACACACATCACCAATGACCTACTTCCTGTGTGGAACCACATACTGAAGTCTCCATCACCTCTCCAATAAGCATTACCATCTGGACACACACTATATACTTAACCCGTAGTAGGAAAGGAGAGACCAACTAACGCATGCTTAAGGGATGGGAAAAGGGGTGAAAACAGGAGAAGCTGAGAAATGAGGCTGGCACAACATATCAACCCAGCATGGACCTCTACACAGAAAACTGAGGAGGGAACTTGGATTTGTGTGTGTGTGTGTGTGTGTGTGTGTGTGTGTGTGTGTGTGTGTGTTGTTCCAGCTGTAATGTTTCTGTGTTCTAAGCCACAAAATAGAGAATGGATACATTGTATTGCTCCTACTGGGTGTCATTATATTCCTTGTCAAATGCACTGGTGCTGGGAGGCAGAAAGAGAAGAGGTAAGAGAACGGTAGCTTTTTAATTTCATCAAGCTGTGATGTGATTTTGGAATTTCAAGGTCTGTATTTGACAATAATACTGGGATAGGCATATAGATGTCACTCAGCCCAGTGCTTCATGATGACACTATCCTTGAGATAGACACTTGTGTTTCTGAAACTCAGTTCCAAATGCCATGCTGTTACCTTCTGCCTCAAACGGTATGTCATGTACTCCTTTACATCTGTTATGGATCATTATGAGGTGGAATATTTGTAAATATTAGCTTCAAAACTACAGTCCTTACAGCCTTCCTTTGGGCACTGTAGAGGGCCACAAAGCAAGGCTTGCCCGATATGTATTAAATACACAGGATGAACATCAGTGCTCAGTAAAGACTACAGCCCTGGGGACTCCGCGATAATGCCCTTGCTGTGTATGGCAGAGAATCCGAGTTCAGATCACCAGCACCCATATGAAAATCTAGCTGTGGTACATACCTATAAGCTCAGCACTGGAGTACAGAAATAAGAGGGTCCCTGGGATTTGGAGTCAGACTCTCTAGCTGAAATGGATAAGTTTAGGTTCAGTGAAAGACCCTATCCCTGTCTCAAGAAATGATATGGAGAAACAATTGATAAAAACATGCATCAGCCTCTTGTCTCCAGACATATCCACAAGGGCAAGTGCACCTACATACACTCACATATACTATGGACACATGCACATATGCCACTTACACACACACACATACACACACACACACACAAGTTATCTGTAGAAATTATTGTAGTAAAAAAAAATCATAGCTATGGTCATGACTGAATATGTTTTGAGTTGTATTTCATTCCCACTGTGAAGTAATGAAAAGGACGGATCAGATATACAGCATAGGTAGGGCCCTTGGGGTGATTAGGATTGAGGAAGGCTATGGGGTGGAGCCTCCATATCTGACTCCTGGTGGATTTATAAGAAGAGGAACAGAAACCAGAAGAGGCGCACCACATCATGTCTATGACCATGTAACAAGTCTCACGCGGTCCAGGTTTCTACCAGCAAGATGAAAATGTGTTATGCAAAACCGGGTTTTACATAGTTAAGACGATCTGACCTACTCCTGCCTTCTTAGATGCTACAGATGAAAAGCCAGCTGAGGTGGGACCTGGGAGGACAGCTGCTCAGGGTGCTCTGAGAGAGGGAAGTGATTTGAATGTAAAGAGGGAGAAACCAGGAGGTGTGGTGGGGGGGGGGCGGGGGAGGAACCAAAAGGATCTGCCTGTCCTAGGGGAGAGCAGCAAGCAGTGCAGGGAGTCCCTGCAGTGATACAGCAATACGGGCGACTTAGTAAGGAAGACTTGGCTCACGAAAATGTCAAGGTCTTTGGTGTGGGAGGCAAGGGAAAAGCCCTTCCTCTGGCACCATACCAAACTTTCTGGAAAATACATGCTTCTCAATAATGCTTTCTGTGGGACTGTGGGACAGCTGTTTCCTTGACAAACACTAAGACTTCCTGGGTTTGGCACCAATGACAATGTGGACAAACAGCCTGCCTCTGGAAGTAAGGCTACCCAATGCACTTCCACAGCGACCAGCTGAAGTAACCAGAGGCAACATTCTTCATATTGTTTGACCTCAATTCTCACAATTCTAGGGGGGAGTAAGAGATTTCAGAGAACAGCTACATCCCTTAGCGACTTTTAGCTTTTCCCGGACAACTCATCTCTTGAGACCAGACATTTAACTGTAAAAAGCTGCAGGTAAAAAAAAACGGCAAGCCCTAGATCAGTTCCTAAAAGTCATGGGGAGCGCATGCGCAAAGCAAAGTGTTCCTGCCGCCACCGGGGCTGAGGTCTCAGGTGCTGACACAAAGACACAGGAACAAAGAAGCTCAAGTCCTTTGCAGCTGAGTGAAGACCACACAGAAGACCCTGCTTGCCCTTATGGATTACCGATCTCACAGTGAGGCAGAAGTAGGGAGGGGAGAATGTGAAGGTTAGATCACCTGTCCAGGGCTACCCCGCGAGAGGGAGTAAGGCTAAGATTAAAACTCTCCAGTGACTTACTCCTAGAACTTTGTTGAAACTCAGCAGAGCTCAAGTTCTCTAAAATTACAAGCTTGTTCTTTGGAGTATGACAAGAGGATTATGGATAATTTGACAAAGGGGGATTCAGAGGCACGCGTTACAGGTCATCTTGACCCGGAGTTTGCTGCCTCTTGTGGGACTGGACTCTGGATGGTGAATTGGGCTTCTCTGCTGTCCTCATTGTAAATGGAGACAGGCGGATGGAGAGGGGGGAAAGGATGGAGTAGGCTGTGGGTTTGCAGTCCGGAGCTATAGTGTGACTCCTAAGTAGCCAAACTGAAGGTTTCTGAAATAGTTATTATAAGTACCTATAAAATCCTGACAGGAATGACACATCTGCTACCTTCCTCCAAATTAAAGGCTGCAGAATAATGAAATTTCCATGAAGAAATAACATGGGTCTTCATTTACTTGTAGATTTAGCATATGATCCAGCAATTTCACCTCGAGGGGTTATGCCAAGCATACTGGGAAGCCGGGACTCGGGCAGTTATCTGAAACACCTGGTGCATCCGCCAGGTACTGATGGCTGAGACAGATGGGATTGGTGCATGTGATGGGGTAGAAGCAAAAGGGTTTGAATCCTCACAGAGCTGTGAATGGAAATTCCTGAAAAGACTGTGTTTGGCTCTGAGCAGTCTACAGGGACTATGGACAAATTGGAATGTCAGTACTGTGGAGAGATTGGAATTTTGTAGGTTCAGATGCTATTACTTCATCGTAGGCTACTTTGAGCCTTCTAGGACAACCATTTCTTGCCCCACTCTGTGTCTCAACTAACACTTTGTCATAAAATAAAAACCCCTTAGAGGCTATTAACACAACAGAACACTGGCTTCCGCCAGTCCAAGAGCTAAGAATGTCATCAGATAACATCTTAGGTTTAGAGAATAGCTCCCCCAGCCTCATACCCGCCTCTCCGGTGTGTCCACCGATGTATTCTAAACTTTCTTTGTTCCATAAAACTATAAAAACCCCGAGAAAATGCTTCCATATTAGAATGTGAATTTGGGGTAACCTATATTTGTGTTCCTATTGTGAGAGCCAAAGTTATGTTTTAAGTTTTAATTACTGTGCTTAAGATGTCCATGAAACAAAAATACCTATAAACTGCATACTTCCTGAAATGCTGGAGGCTATGTTTATGGGAGATAACAAGCCACAGATGTTTTCACTCCCCCAAACAAGTTGGTTTGACTCAACTGCAATAGATGCACTTATCACATGTGGGCAACAGGTATGTGGGCATGAAATATGTCAGGATGTATGCTCGCCCCTGATTGGACCTGATGGGAAATACGGTGGCCTTACGAGCTTGTCTCTTTAAGTCTCTGCAAAATGTGACTCACTGCCACTTTCTGGGAGTCTAGCATTGGACCTGGCCAGCGTTTAATTAAGGCTTGCTTCAAATTTGGCTCAAAATTGTTGTAGTGGTCTTACTGGTCTCCTAGTGGGATTGACACTAGGCCATGGGGAGGGTAAGCTATCTCTTATTCCTTTTAAGATGAGATATGCGGTTTTTATGTCAACAGAGTACACTCTGACAATGTTGGTTAATTTAAATAAGCCAGACGCAAGAGGGAGATACAGTACAATTCTGTGCATATAGAATATATCCAATGGAGTCAAACTCATACAAACAGAAAGAACGGAGAGTTGTCTGGGACTACAGATCGGAGCGCTGAGTGCTCACTAAAATGGTACAGCATTTTGGAGGAGATGGGAAGTAGTAATATGTATACACTTAATGATATTCTGGAAAACACAACAGTGAATTTTATGTTATACATTATTTTCTCAAAAATTTTTTTTAAATGGACCCATGAAGGCAGATGTCACTGTTTGCTAATGACTTCTCTGGTATCTGGCATGTTTCTGACACTTAAGAAGTTCTCAATACATGTATAAGTAACAAAATTGACTGGTCCAATGTTGTGGCATCTATTACTCCTGGCTTTCTTTGTCACAAGGTCCTGTGTTTTGAAACATCATCTCATGTCTCTTGGTTGTGCTTGTAGACTGTCCTCTGGGTGAGCCTGCCCTAAGCTACAGAGGCTCTACATAGCTCTCAACCCTATCAAACAATAACAGATCAAGAGCAGGCACTACACACTCAGTGAATATTGAGTGAACACATAGATTGTCCAGATTAACCACTTATGTCAACACTGCACAAGACAGCTTTGTTCTTTGAAATTATCCATGGTACTTTAAGACATGCACGTTTCAAATTCTGCCTGGTCATCTGCATCAACTTGGGACCTTGTTAAAAATACAGATGCTCTGACATTACTTCTTCATAGCTGGCTCAGCTTGGTAGGTCTGTGAGGCATCCTGAGACTCTGAGTGGTGGTTTGTTTGCTTAAGCAACTATGCAAATAAGATTGGAAACTTGAATTACCTCACATGTATATTCTGTATCAAATTAGCTCATAAGACATATGAGTTCAAGAAATATTTCCTATATATTTGGGTCCTCACCTATAGTGTCTAGGAGATTAATAATTGTTGAGCTAAGTCATCAGTTTTCCCATAAGCATAATACCTCATCCAGTCCTGAACGGCCATATGGCAATTCATGCTATGCCAACATCACAGATTTAGAGACCCAAGTGTAGCTATTCATACTTAGGCAAGATTAGCAGGAGTTGATTATTCTTTTAGGTTCACATCTGTTCTTTCAAATACTTGGAAGTTAGGAGAGTTATGAATAACACATTTTAATTCACAGGAAAGTCCAAGAGGCAAAAAGAAGCCTGCTGTCAGGGCCAAGCAATGTGTGTTTAAACAGGCACAGCTGTGGATACAGCACATGGGAGTTGCTCTAAGTAGGAGTAATGTTACTGATTTGTGCTATGAACAGTTCTTTCCCAAGCACTACAAAGTTGACATTAAATCAACATTAGGACAAGGGGAGTGGTTGAATTTTTTGATACCCCCAATTCTGCCCTTATTATTTTGGAATGAAGTTTACATTCTGTCAACATCATCACATTACTTATGCTCCCAGAGGTCCAGATGTCCCCTTTTAAATGAAGATGCGCTAGTTTATAATTCATTGGCACATGAATATAAAGTAGGTCAGCATCCTCAAGTTGACAGGACCCTAAGTTTAAGATGCCCTTCTTCAGTGGAACATACTTGGGAAGTGGTAGAAAGTGCATTTCTTTTTTCTGAGAGACAAAATTATACCTCCATAGTCGTTTGAGAAATATGGTAAGTAGACTAGTAATACCAGAATTACTACACAATTTGCTAAAGGTGGAGAATTTTCAGGCAGCCTCCTCAATCATTAGTTCTGAGGAGTGGAGTCTCCAGAGCTGTTGTTATTGAGAAAAGGATCTTACTATGTAGTCCAGGCTGGCCTGGAACTTACTATGTAGCCCTGGATGTCCTTATACTTCTGCTTCCACCTCCTGAGTGTTGAAATTGCAGGTATGTGCTGCAACACCCAGCTTGCAATGTATGTTTTTATAACACTTAGCGTGAGCCTCACAGCTACCACAGTTTGAGAAGATGTTACCTTGCTCATGACTACCACAGTTTGAGAAGATGTTACCTTGCTCATGACGCAATGAGACCCAAGAGGAGGGTCTTCAAAAATATGCATATTTACCCAACCCTTACACAAACATATTTGTAGTGGAGGTTACGGTTTCTTTAAAGACTCAGTTCTGTTATTAAACAGGTTTTTTCCTTTAATCCCAAGTATGGGATATGGAGTTGCTTTTAGTTTGTCCATCATGGATAATTGCCTTGTGCAGGGCATGGTTTATGCCAACTGGTAACAGCTTCACGCAGCATGGAGAGGGATGTGGTCTTTGTCAGCTGCAGTTAGTGGGATTCTGAGGACGCAGGGTGAGTAGAGAGAGGGGAAAAGGCTCTGAGGAGGAAAAAGGCTTCTTGTTTGTCATGCTGAATTTGCTGTTTGCTGTTGCTGCACTTCAAGATATCCTGATAACTGAAATTGGTATTTTCCCAAAGAACTTGATGACCTTAACCAGCCAGAACTAAGTCTAAAGAAGTCTATGGACTGTGTCCCTGCTAACGTTCTTTCTCTCCTACCTAGGGTCAGGGAGTTGGAAGGGAGGGAGAGGAATTAAGGAACACTAAATAAAATAGGATTAAAAAAAACAGGGACAGGCTGGAAAGATGGCTCAGCAGTTAAAAGCACTGTCTGCTTTTCCAGAGGTCCTGAGTTCAAGCCCCAGCAACCATGTGATGGCTCAAAACCATCTGTAATGAGATATGTGGCCCTCTTCTGGTGTGCAGGCATACATGTAATGTAAGCTGAGCACTGCATATGTAATAAATAAATAAATAAATCTTACAAAAAACTAGGGTCTACACAATTAGGCCTCTATATCTCTGTTCATATAGCATCTATTAGATTCCATACATAGTATAATTACACATCAGGAATCTCTCTCTTTCTCTCTCTGCCTCTCTGTCTTTGTCTCTCTGTCTCTGTCTGTCTGTCTCTCTCTTTCTCTCACATACACACACACACACACACACACACACACACACACACACATAGATAGAATGACTATCAACATATAGTGACAGGAATTAATTTTTGTTGCATTGTATTGCATTTTATATCCCTGGAATGTGGTGATACATTTGACAGACATAATCTCTTCCTCCCCACAACATACTGTCTATGGAAAAAGACAGATAAACAGCAAATGTGTAGAGAACATGATGTGTGATGTTCATGTAGCGTAGCAGGAAGTGAGAGCACATTAAGAGAGACAATGGATAACTCAACATTGTTTGGGCCATTAGTTTGCTTTGCAAGTCATTCTCATCCTTCTCTTGTCTTCAGTGCCTTGGCCAATGGGATATAAGTATCTGCTTCTAGCAGTTATTAGATGATTCACCAAGGCATGCTTTCAAGAAAACAGTGTATGAAGGCTCTAGGAAGGTAACAGCAAAGCTAGCAGGTTAAGTTCAGCACATACTTCTGTAAGCCTACTTTCTTTTGGGTCGCTCCTCATCCTCTGAACTTCCCAAGTCAGGCCCTGGATCAGTGACCAAGCTGTAGGAATCAATCTAATATTTAGAGAACAGGTAAAGGAGAATACTGGTGCTTCTTCAGAAATGAGCCCAGATTTGTATCTAGAAAAATGTTACCACCTGTCCTACTACATTGAGATTATTGAAGTCAGGAAATCAGCCTGTCATCTTTGCTGATGTAGCACTATAGCAGTGTTGGATATATGATAGGCATTCAGATAATTAACATTGATGTCACACTTCTGGGCATGTGAAGAAATTTTTAGATTGGGTTTACTGGAGTAGAAAGGTGAACCCTACGTATGAGTAGCATTAGTCAGTGGACTTGGGTCCTCAGCTAAATATAACTGACTAAACAAGTTGAGCACTAGCAGTCATCCCTCCCTGCTTCCTGACTACAGATGCAATGTGATCAGTTGCCTTATGATCCTGCCTGATGACTGAAGCTTCACATTCCGAACCAAAATAGACTCTCTTTAGTAGGTTTTTTCTTTTTTCATGAAAGTTTGTCATAGTAGCCAATGATAAAAGTTAATGATGCAGTAGCAAACAAACAAAGGTTTTTAGAGATTAACAAAATCTCTCATCAATCCTGTCCAACTTTTGTATATGTAAGTGGAGACCAACTGTGAAAGTTAACATGAAATTTAATTATATAAAAGCACCAATACAATATGTCAGAGCTATCTAGAATAACTTTGGACAATAAAGAGAATGTTTCATGTTTGTGTTCTTCAATTTAGTAGACTCTAGCCAGAGCAGCCTGAAAGATAAGAAGTTGTAATGGTTTTAAAGGGCTGAAATTTAAAATCTATAAGTGGCTAGTGGGTACCATGTTGGGTAATATACTAAGACCTTTAGACTCAGAGTAATAGGGACTCTGATACCCTCAATATACAACCTCTGAGTTCACCTTGAAAGTTTTCCACCTAGCAAATGGGAGAAGAAAGGGGGCATGGGCAATATGGGTTGACAATTTGATGGACCATCTCAAGAAAGTAGCACATATAATGTCCCAATCTTTTGAATGGATAATAACAAGTCCCTATTCCCATTTAAATGCAAAAGAAATCCTGGAGATGCAGTCTCAGAGTGTGTATGGGGCTATCTCCCAGTTGCAAGGCCACATCCTAGAAGGATAACAATCAGCTAACTCTGCCATGTGTGACTAAAGAAAGAAGTCTATTTTCTAGACATTTCTGTTACTCCTTCCACTCCATGAACACTTGTCACAGGCTACAGAGTTGGATTAAAAGTAGCATACAACTTCAGGCAGTGTCCATCAGACATTCAGGGAGCGAATGTTGGGATATTTCCTGGAACACATCTTTGCAGTCTTTTACAGATTTTGGAGGTGTGGCTTAATGCTACCTCCATATTTTTCATTCTAGCTTCTTTATTTCTCTTTCCCTTCATATCCTATTTAAGTGCACTGTACTTTTCAGCCCAATATTAATCCAATCATTACCCATTTCTGAAGAGACTCACTGATGATACTTTCCCTTCCCACAGTCAGGTCTTCCAAGATCTGAGTGTTAGAAAGAAGACTATGTAAGTGTTAATCTTGATTGGGTCAGCAATCAACTAAGATAAAGAATCTTTTGGTGGGTCTATAAAGGAATTTCCAAGATTATCTAAGAAGTGGAGGAGAAGACCCTTCTCCAGGGGATACATCTTCCTGCAGGGCCCAGATATGAGCAAGTCTGAGAAAATAGCACTGTTATGTCCTTGCCTGCTGTTGCTTCTTGCTGATGAGTATGTTTATCTTTGTTGTTGCTGCTACTGCTGCCATAAGACTCCAGATTCTTCATGTTCCAGTGTTGACTAATAAGGACAGAGAGAGAGAGAGAGAGAGAGAGAGAGAGAGAGAGAGAGAGAGAGAGAGAGAGAGACAGAGAGAGAGAGAGAGAGACAGAGACAGAGACAGAGACAGAGACAGAGACAGAGACAGAGACAGAGACAGAGAGACAGAGACTCTTCCAGACCGGAATTGTCAGATCAGAATTGCTGAGGCATTTTGATGGAAGGACCAATTACTGGCTTCACAGGCTTTCCAGATCACAGATGGCTTTGTTGGCCTACCCAGCCCATATCGATTCATCCATCCAAGCACAGTCAATCACCTCTACTCTTCTACTGAGAACCTGACTGAGTACAGACCCTCATGTCCCAGCAGAGTGAACCACCAGTAAGAGGACTTCAGGGAGGGCCCTGAGTGATGGGCACCTTGCCAATAAGAGTCAGCCCTCAAATCCCAAGAATACTTAACAAGAGGATTAAAGTGGGTTAGACTGTGGTCCAAGTGAAAAAGGTCAGTGTGTTACTAAATCTTACTTCTAGCAGCCTTAGGACAAATTCAAAACCAGTTCTCAGTAGGCAGGAGAAATGGAGAGTAACAGATCCCTCTGCCCAGACATTCATCAAACTCTCCCCTGCCCTTGGTTAGGAGCTGTCAAAAAAATCACTTCTTTCCCATAGGTACGTGGAACTCACCATTTAGAAAGTCACTTTTCTTGAAATGACTTATGTATTGCTATGGGGGAGGATTCTATATTGCTGGAGAACTTGTTAAGCATCCCAGTCTTGTCTCTCTGTAGACCTATAGGGGCCTTGAGGGGTAGGTATGTGTTCTATTATCCTGTGTACATGTATCTCCTCCACAAAGCCCATGGAATATACCCTTTCAGCACATAGTCAGCCTGTAGCCACTCAGTTTCATCATCAAGACCTACAAAACTGATTTTGAAAAACCCAAGTTCTATGACCTTAGACAAATCATCTCTTTTCTCTGAACTGTGGGTTTGTCTGCCATAGCAGCGTTTGGCCAATTATAGTCTGTAAGCCACAGTTTGTATAGCTGGTAAACTAAGAATCAGTTGTTATATTACTAAGTGTTTATGTAAATGAAAGTAAAGAGACACATGATGTGAGACCATACATGGATATTAAAGACTGAAATCTCTTTAGTCTGGTACTTCACAGGAAATGTTTGTTGGTCCATGTATTAAAATGAAAACAATAAGTTATTCATAATGAAATGTCTCTTCCAAAAATCTTCCTTTCCCAAACTTTATTGGAATCATCTTTCTAACAAAGACCTTATATGACTTCCTGACACTGATTTCATAACACAGATTCCAGCCTATGAAGGTTGAGACTATTGTGGAAACTAACTGACCAGCACCATTTCTTCCTCCTTGGCTGCCTTATAAGCCCAGTAGGCTCTGGATATGTACTTTTGAAAGCCTTGTACAAGAACACCAAGAAATGGGAACGTTCATCACCCTCTTTTCTTTGTAGTTGTACTTGGCAATGAACCCAAGTATTTATCCTGGCTTGACATTGTAAATATTTCCACCCTTAAGCTATAATCACAGTCCTTGGCTCTGACCTGTTTCTGGGAGGCAATGGAACACAGTGGTTAATGTAGAAGGAATTTCTTGTATCAGTATGGAAGTATCACCTGTCAATCAAAAACTAATGTTTTATATTGGAGGCAGTAAATAGGAGGTGGAAGATCCACCAGGCAGAAAGGACTCTGTGATAGAGCCAGGCAATGTAGATTTTTCTGGCAAGATGTGAAGAGGACAGACACATGGTCCAAGTGGCAAAATGTAGATTAGTAAAATGTGTTAAGTTATGAGCTAGTCAGAGATGAGCCTAGCTATATGACCTAGGAATTTGTAAATATATTTTGAGTCTTATGGGTCATTATTCCAGGATAGGGCCAGGAGGAAAATCCTCCACAATAGGTTAAGGCTTTGCTTTGGGAGTCAGTACCTAAGTCCTTAGGTTAAGTACTAGGTCTTACCATAGATATTTTAAGTTACTTAACACAATTTCTAACATTCATTGTCAACTTGATTTTGTTTTTTTCTATTATGTTTCTTTTTTAAAATTTTTTAAAATTAATTTATTCTTGTTACATCTCAATGTTTATCCCCTCCCTTGTATCCTCCCATTCTTCCCTCCCCTCATTTTCCCATTATTCCTCTCCCCTATGACTGTTCCTGAGGGGGATTACCTCCCCCTGTATATGCTCATAGGGTATTAAGTCTCTTCTTGGCAACCTGCTGTCCTTCCTCTGAGTGCCACCAGGTCTCCCCCTCCAGGGGACATGGTCAAATGTGAGGCACCAGAGTGAAACTGACACAGAGGGGAGGACATCCTATTGGGACTCTAAATGAGAGAAGCATGGGAGAATAGCAAAGTAGAAGGATCCAGAGGGTCCTAGAAACCTACAAGTAGAACATTATGATAGGCAGATTTGGGCCCAGGGGTCCTGCTCAAACTAAGGCACCAGCCAAGGACAATACAGGCGGTAAACTTTAAGCCCCTACCCAGATCTAGCCAACGGTCAGAACATTCTCCACATTTGAGTGGAGAGTGGGATATGACTTTCCCACTTACTCTGGTGTCAACTTGATTTTGAATCACCATGGAACACAGCCTGGATATATCTACCTGAATGTTTCTAGAAAGGCATAACCAAGAAATGAATTCAAGTAGTACAGTTTCCTTGGCTGATATTCCAGACTGAATAAAAAGGAGAAAGCAAGTTGAACACTGGATTCATCTCGTTCTACTTTGTGATTGTGGATACAGTGTGATTGGCAGCCTAACATTTCACCCGACAGGCCCCCCCAAACCATGATGGATTGTACTCTCATCTCATGAGCCAAAATAAATCTTGCATTTAAAACTAGTACACTGTCCAGGCTAGTTTTATGCCAACTTGAAACGAGCTAGAATTAGCTTCAAAGGGGGAAGCTCAATTGAGAAAATGCCTTCATAAAATCCAGCTGTAAACTGGTGGAGGCCCTAGCCCATTGTGGATGGTCTCAAACCTGGGCTGGTGGGTCTGGATTTTATAAGACAGCAGGCTAAGCAAGCCATAGTGAACAAGCCAGTAAGTAGCACCCCTCCATGGCCTCTGCATCAGCACCTGCCTCCAGATTCCAGCTCTGTTTGAGTTCCTGTCCTAACTTCCTTCAATGATGAACAGAGATAAAGAAGTACAAGCCAACTAGACCTTTCCTCCCCAGCTGTCTTTTTTGGTAATGGTGTTTTGTTATAGCAGTAGTAACCCTAACTAGGACATAACTACATCTCTCCAAACTTTAGATAGTCCAATTATAGATGCTCCCCACCCCATCCTGCCCTGCTGCTGCTAGGGTTGCTAGGAAACGTAAATGCAATACTGCCTAGGCAGCCTTGAGCAGAATGCGCTGCACATCCTAACATGTCCATTTGTACGAACTGCTGCTGTTATTGAAAGGACACTGTCTTTTATTTTTTCCCCTGACTCTAATGGATGCCTGTTCTTGAAACTGCTTCCACAATACCACCCAGAGGTCAGTAAGTCACACATTGTAAAGTACCCCACTGTGCACCACACCAGGGAACACTCAATACATATTAGCCAATCAATACTGTTGGCAAAGAATTCAACATCCTGTGGCTGAGAAGCTCAACAAAACCTTGAAATAGTCTCTCTAATGCCTTGCTTACCTAAGCCCAGAGCCCTCTCCCTGCATGCCAGGATACAACACCTACACCTACACACACACACACAGACACACACACACACACACACACAGAGAGAGAGAGAGAGAGAGAGAGAGAGAGAGAGAGAGGAGAGAGAGAGAGAGAGAGAGAGAGAGAGGGGCAGAGAGAGAGACAGAGACAGAGAGAGACAGAGAGAGACAGAGAGAGACAGAGAGAGACAGAGAGAGACAGAGACACAGAGACAGAGACACACACACCATCACCACCACCACAACACCATACACAAATAAAATACTTCACTCCTAATGAGGGGAAACCCAACAGTTTTCTCATCACTTACTCCACTGACAAGTTTATGTGCTCTGCAACTGCAGTTGAGATATTTTTGCTGTTTTCATGATTTTCTTGGCTTCCTTCCCGAGAAATTAATCATTTCCCCAGCACTAGGGAGAAGCCAAGAAATCGCAGGCATGAACGAGTGACATGATAGTGTATTCTCTCCACCCCCTCAGGCTCTTTCTCTCTACATATGAAATTAAATTCTTCTATGGCGATTGTTGTGGTGGGGGAAAGCGTAGAAGCATAAGTCTCCAAAGTCCCTGCTTTATGGAATGGGTTCACGTGGCCAGGTAGTTTCACTTTGTTACTATGAGTTGTTCAAGTCCTAATTAAATATATACCCTCACAAGGTTTTGTGGATGCTCCTCAATTAAGTTCATAGCTTTCCATGAGTAAGCAGGAAGTGGGTGTTGTGGGGAGCTAAGAAAAGTCCTGGTAGAGAAGAGAGCTTCTATGGTCAAGTTTGGAATCAGCAAAGCTGACTCGGAACTATGGCAGATACCACACTAAGCATCACCCACAACCCCCAGGGAAGATGGTGTGTCTCTGAACGGGATGGTCTGTGAAAAGGGACATAAGAACATCTGAACTCAGGCTGTGCTGCTCAGAGACCACCTGAGCTCTCTGATGAACTGCCTCCTTCCTGAAGCTGTCCGTGCTGCCTCTTCCTAGGATCACTAAGAAGCCAGGGGGATTTCAGCATCAGGCACAGGACATATGGAAGGTCTGAGTCTATAAATGGGCAGTATATGAGCAGATGTAAAAGCAGGAGCCGAGAAAGAGAAAGGCTGGGGTAGATAACTTAGTAGTGAGATGCTTGTCAGGCAAGCACGGGGAGTGGCATTTTATTAGCCCCTTCCTCCCCTGCACACACTTTTAAAAAGCTGGTCATCATAGTAGTACATGTTTCCTTTTCTGGTAATCCATGAAGGCCATGATAGGCAGATTTCTGAGAGTAGCTGGCTAATCAGGCTAGTCTCCATGAGGTCTGGTTGCTAGTGTAAATACATGTTTCAAAACACAAGGTGGGTACTCCTGAGGAGGAAAAACACCCGAGGTTGACCTTTGGTTCACATGCACACACACATGCATGCATATTCATGCTCATCTCTCAGCCCCCACACATAGCCATGTAGACACATACACACACACACAGACACCCCCCACACAAACACACATACACACACACACATACAGACACACAGATACACACACAGACACACACAGACACCCATACCCACACATACACACACATACTGACACACAGATACACACAGATACATAGATACACACACATACACAACTAACAGCTTCACTTGAGCCTTTTATAATTTATAACACTATGTCCAGAAACCAGCCCCCATCTCTAGTAAACAACCGAGGAAGCCAGAGTTGCAGGAGGCTAAAATGTTGTCCTTTCTAGCCATCCTAAAAGCTTAAGGGCGTTGTGATAACCCATCTCTAATGGCCAGATCTTTCTTGATAAGCTAGTGGCAGCTTCTCTAAGTCTTTGTCTCTGTATACAACTTACGATTAACCAGAGAAACATGAAGATGTACCTATAACCAACCATACACGATTCTCGGGCCCATCTAAAGCTTCCCCGTACTGGAGCATTTCTGAACCCTCGTTCCCTTTCGTTCATCATCGCATTTCCCCTCTCCCTGTGCCGAAACATAAGTGATGGGTGACCCGGCAGGCTCCCTTTCTTATTATGGCAAACTTAGAATAAGTAGTCTTTGCTGTCTGGGCATGCTTGGTCCTCACTTATTTTCTCCGTGTGCACATACACCTGCCTGGCATCTACCCAGAATAAGCACTCACATGCTGCCATTCAGTGAATTAGGTAGAGGTCAAAGGAATTCCCGAAATTTGTGGATAAATGGATTGAGCTAGAAATGATCAGAATGAGTGAGTTAACCCAGAAGCAGAAAGAATCAAATGGTATATACTCACTTATATCTGCATACTAGCCCAAGGATGTCCCACGAAAGCCTTCACTTACCAGGAAACTGAGACAGAGGGGAAGGCATCCTATTGGGACTCTAAATGAGAGACGCATGGGAGAATAGCAAAATAAAAGGATACAGAGGGTTCTAGAAATCTACAAGTAGAACAATATGATAGGCAGATTTGGGCCCAGGGGTCCCGCTCAAACTAAGGCACCAGCCAAGGACAATACAGGAGGTAAACTTTAAACCCCTTCCCAAATCTAGCCAATGGTCAGAATATTCTCCACAGTTGAGTGGAGAGTGTGATACGACTTTCTCACGTACTCTGGTGCCTCACATTTGACCATGTCCCCTGGAGGGGGAGACCTGGTGGCACTCAGAGGAAGGACAGCAAGTAGCCAAGAAGAGACTTGATACCCTATGAGAATAGATAGGGGGGACGTAATCCCCCTCAGGAACAGTCATAGGGAGGGGAATAATGGGAAAAATGGGTGTGGGGGAGGAATGGGAGAATACAAGGGATGGGATAAACATTGAGATGTAACAAGAATAAATTAATAAAAAAAAAGAAAAAAGAAAAAAGAAAAAAAAACATAAAATTCAATTTATCTGAAAAGATTAAAATTTTTTTAGAAAAATTCTTTTAAAAAAATGTTTATTTTTTCGATCAAAAAGGCAAAAATTAAAGATACGCAGTACAGGGGACTGGAGAGATGGCTCAGTGGTTAAGAGTACTGTCTGTTCTTCCAGAGGTCCTGAGTTCAATTCCCAGCAACCACATGGTGGCTCATGACCATCTATAATGTGATCTAATGTGCACTGTATACATAATAAATAAATGAATCTTTAAAAAAAAAAAAGCCACTGGAGAAACCAACAGCACAAGGAATAGCTCTCGTCTATATAAACTCTTTTGTGATATGTGTGTGTATATGTGTGTGTGTGTGATGTATGTGTGTCTGTGTGTATGCCCACGTGTGCCCATGTGCATACCTGTTGGAAGACAGAAGTTGAAGTCAGCATGCTTACTTTTAACTCATCTCTATTTTTGTGAGACAGGATCTCCCACAGAACCCGGGGCTCACTATTTCAGTTAGGCTGGCTGGCCAGGGAGGGCCTGACATTCTCTGTCTCTGCCACCTTATGGTATAGATACATACACCCTCAGCCATGCCAGGCGTAGTACAGGAGTTCTTTCGATCCAAATTCAGTCCTCATGCTTGTGTGACCAGTACTTTACCAACTGAGCCATCCCCACAGTACCTCATCCCAGCATTGATATTGGTATTTTAAGGAAGGGATAGTTGTGTGCTGCTTTATCCATCAACTCTATGGATGGGTGAGAAGCAAAGTGAACTTGGCCACTAAACAGAGTAGTCATAGTTTTAAAATACAAGCTTTAATGTCATCTGTAGAAAGGGAAAGCAAGGGACCCAAGGAATTAACATCCTAATGTGGTTATTGGAGTAACAAATAGTCATAGTCCTTCTATGATGTATACAATGAAAACATCAGTTTGCTGTGTTTGATTTCCTCTTATAATCTCACCTATAAATCATGGCAATTCTCCAATTGTTCTCTTAGCTGGATTTCCCCCGTAATTTTTGGGGTGGTGTTAATCTTAATTTATCTCTTTTGCAAATGCAGTAGTCAATACTTTCAAAAACACAAGGGAACATTTTACAACTTGTGAAACAACAAGATTCCATTGCCAGCCCACGCATGCTTACCATAATTTGGTCCTCATTTACAATTCACTACTGTCTCTTTCCTGCTCTACAAAGCTCACCATCTTTCACCTAGACATGATGAAATTATAATCTGCCAAGGACTTCCTTTGCCTGCTAAGGGACAGGCCACTGGTAGTTCCCTAGTTTCCGTGTCCCTTCTTCAATGAATTCCTCTCATGGGTCTAATATGAGTCTTCTTTACGTACTTTCTTTTTTTATTATTATAATTTATTCACATCAGATCCAGATTGTAATCTCCTCGCTCTTGTCCTCCTGTTTTCACCCTCCTCACCCCTTCTAACTATTCCCCTCCCCTATACCTCTGACAAATGGGGTCCTCCTCCCTCACCATATGACCACAGCCTGTCAAGTCTCAACAGGACTGTCTGCATCTCCCTCCTCTGTGTTCCCATAGGACCTTTCTGCCAAGGGAGAGTAATCCAATCCCAGGTACCAGAGATCTTGTCAGAGACAGTCTCCTGCTCCCCCCTTCCCCCATGTGGAGAATGAGCTGCCCATTTGCTACATCTAAACAGGGGGTCCAGGTCCTCTGCTTTCACTGTTCTTGGTTGGTGTATTAGTTGTTCAGGATCTCTTGGGTCCAGATCTGTTAGCCTTGACAGTCCTCTTGTGGAGCCTCTGATACTCCCCCAAGCCCTGTCCTTCTCCATCATCTCTCTCATACAACTCACAGCTCTTTCCCCAGAGTCTGACTGCAAGTCCCAGAGTCTGTCCCCACCCCCTGCTGGGTGGAGTCTCTCAGAGGACATCTATGTTGGTCTAATATCCACTTGTAAAATCCATCTGATCCTTTCTCAGAAAATCGGGAACAGTGCTACCTCAAGACCCAGCTATTCCACACCTGAGTACATACCCAAAAGATGCTCCACTGCACAACAATGACGTTTGCTCCACTATGTTCATAGCAGCCTTATTCATAACAGCCAGAATCTGGAAATAATCTAGATGTCCCGCAACTGAAGAATGGATAAAGAAACTCTGGTACATTTACACAATGGAATACTGTTCGGCTATCAAAAACAAGGAAATCTTGAGATTTGTAGTCAAATGGATGGAACTAGAAAGATACTCCTGAGTGAGGTAAGCCAGACCCAGAAAGACACTCATGGTATGTACTCACTTCATTGTACTTTCAAACCACCATTGGATTAAATTAATTGCTGTGCAATAGGCGTCTGTCTTTCCAGTCCAGAGTATGACACTCATGAGAGCAGGAACCATATCTTGCTGGTGTCTTTTCTGAGTAGTCAAATCTGACATTTGGTAAGTGAAAGGCCCGGAATGCAAAACTGCAAAATGCAGAGCTGGTTCAGTAATACAAATCATCCTGTCAGTTCATTCTGCAACATCTTGATAGGTGCTAACCTATCAGGGGACAGATGGACACTCTAGGGGTCAAGCATCAAAGGAACGCAGGGCTTTCTTTGTTGATTATTTGACAACAGATTCCTAAGGGATGGGAGCCCTGATTTGCAGTTTGCCTATTTGAATGGTGCAATTCTCCTATCTCAATGTGTTATTAGGAGGATACTGGAAACAGAGCTAAGAAGGGTTGCATATAGAAGCAAGATATCATATGCCACAGACATACTAAATAAATTCAAATACCACTGTAATTTATAGTACAAATTTGTCATGAGATTTGAGTAAAATCTACACCCTGATTGCAGTCCCCTTCCTCTCCCCACCCCCACACACCCCTTCCCCCATTCTTTCCCATGGGTACCAACTTGCCCTGGCACATTAAGTTGCTGCAGGACTAGGCAACATCCTCTCCAACTGAGACCAGAAAATGCAGCCTAGTTAGGGTAATGGCATCCAAAGCAGACATCAGAGTTAGAGAGGGACCTCACTCCAGTTGTTGGTGGATCCACATGAAGACCAAGCTATGAATCTGCTACATGTGCAGGGGCCCTAGACTAATCCAAGAATACTCTTTAGTTAATGCTTCAGTCTCTGTGAGCCCCCATAGGCCCAGATTAGTTGACTCTGTAGGTCTTTCGAGTCCTTGACCCCTCTCGTTCCCTCAATTATTCCTGCAACTCTCCCATGTGACTTCCTGAGCTCTGTCTAATGTTTGGCTGTGAGTCTCTGCATCTGCTTGCAGTAGCTGCTGGGTGAAGCCCCTCAGAGGAATTATGTTACACTCCTATCCACAAGCAGAGCAGAGTAACATTAATAGTGTCAGGGATTGGTTCTCCCCCATGGGATAAATCTCAAGTAGGCCAGTCTTTGGTTGGCCATTCCTACTTTAAAACTTTTTGAAGAGCATTTTAAAATAATTTAAGTTCAATAAGGCATGTGTTTGACAACCAGGTCAGAGGCAAAATCCCTAACAATGTAGCAATTTGACCTCATGATTGTGAATGAAAACTCCTGAAAAGAATCTGTCTGCAGAGACTGATTGGATGATTAGAAAGAATTTTAGTACCATGGAAAGTTGGAACTTTGCAAGTCCAGAGGCTATGTTCTGGCCCTCTAGAAAAGCCATTACTTGCTCACCTTTGTATTAGAACTAACATCTTGTGACAATATGTAAAAAGCTTTTAGAATCCATTGGCTTTGCAAGGAATTAGCTTCTCCCAATTCAAAAGCTAAGAACATCACCACATAGCATCATAGGTCTACAGAATAGCTCCCCATCACCCTGCCAATTTCACTGGACCTGCTTCTCTGATGTGCCCACCAATGTATTTTAAAGTTGCCTTGATTAATGCCTTTCTCTTCTCTGGAAAGATATGAAACCTTCATAAAACTTCTTCCACATTGGAACATGGAATTTGGGGTAACCTAAATCTGTGTTCCTGGCCTATGATCACTCAAACTGGGTCTAGAATAGATCCCCTTTTATTTCCTGTAAGATGATAGCTACAGTTTTTGCACCAGCAGGATCTAGCTTGATTTGACTTCACTGACTATTTGAATACAGCCCATTAGCATGGTACGGGTGCATCAATTAAACAGCAAAAACACTTCTTAGATCATTGTTCATTGACTCACACAATTCCTCTCAGTCCCTGTACCATACTTCCCCACTTCAGAGTCCCCCTTTGCCAATGTGTCCTGTGCTGGCTTTACCTTGCAGATTCCAAGCAGAATTTGAAGACTCTCTTTTTCATTATGTGTCCAGTGCTGAGACCTCAAGAAATGCTGCTCAGACTGCTAGTGGTTGGAGGAAAAGCAGGGCCACGGTCTTCTACTCCATCACTTTTATATTTGTGTGATAATGATAATGCAAGACAGAGGGCAAGTGTCTTGGAGTGTGAACCAGAAGCCATAAAGGGCACATTCTTACTCAGTATGGCACAACACTGCGGACACCTGAGGAATTCTGGAAAGTACATTCAATATATTGGGTGCTAAAAGAACAACAATTACAAACAAGGGCAAATTGCAGCCTCTTTGCAAAAAAATCTGCACAATGCATCTGACACTAACAATGAATTAAAAGGTGTTCCAGCCAATACCTTACTAATAAAGCTGTGGCCATATCTCACAAGGTGTCACCTTCTTGCTTCTACTATTTAAAGGAAGAAGTTTCAGCAGAGAAGTCAATATGATTTTGTTTTTCTGTGTATTCTCAACAAATGATACCATTGACAAGTAGATGGATGAATGGAAGGACAGATGAGGATGGAGGGTCAAATGATAGTACTTTATATTTTGGGGCACTTTAATTTAATCACAAAAGCCCTATACTATATATCACGAGAATCTGAGATATAAAAGAATTAAATAAATAGCTTGGTCAAACAGAAAGCAAAGAACAGCAGCATGACTTTCAGAGCCTCTGTAATTCTGGATACAACAGGTGGTAAAGAAAACAATGCTAAAACTCATAGCCTTCCTCTGAGTCTTAGCCTCTTGATGTTAGTAATGGTCATTTAGAGCAGACATTTTCATCTTAGAAGGTCTTCCATAGTAGGCATCCACTCTCTGTATAAGAAGACAAATAACCCAACTCAAGGACCTATGAATAGTTCTTCCCAGAGTGACAGAGAGTATGAATTCCTGCCAGCTGCCCATTTGGGCCAAACCTTTCATGGCATAGCGTGTGACGGAGTAATGTCTTAGGAAAATTTCCCCCCAGAGCGGGAAGCCAACAAAAAAAATCTCATAAGCATGAGACCTAACAGATAATTATCTTTGAAGAGGCTTGGGATGCTGAGGAGTGGGGATGTCAGAAGTTTAGGACTTCAGGCATAGGTCTATGTATGTGCGTTTCTGGTAGACTGGTGGGGGGGACACTGCACGCAGTTATATATGCTTTTTCAACAAAGGTTTGTGTTAAGAGCCATCCTGTAAATAGAGCTCACAGGCATGTGGGCTGTCTAGGAGGTGATCTGGTATTTTGCAAGGTCTGTACCATGACGCACCAACAGAACTTCTTTCATCCTCTGACACGCTGTCAGGAGCCATTGATTTGGAAGAGTTCAGTAGGCACGAGAGACTTCTGAAAAGGATCTGGTATTCTGCACCTGTGATGCACCCCAGAATTGCCTCCAACCTTTGACTACCTTGCCAGTTGTGCACTGCTGTTTCTCATTAAAATCTGGCATTAGAGCCAGGCATGGTGGCACATGCCTTTAATCTCAGCACCCAGGGAGGCAGAGGCAGGTGGATCACTGTGAGTCTAAGGCCAGCTTGGTCTACAAAGCAAGTCCAGGACAGCCAAGACTACATTTAAGGCCAGCCTTGTCTACAAAGTGAGTCCAGGACAGCCAAGGTTACACAGAGAAGCCTGTCTTGAAAAAACAAAAAGAAAAAAATCTGGCATTGGTGTGAACTGTCACTTTCTGGGCATTGACCAACTCTGATTGAGCAAACTTCCTATAGGATCTTGTCGAAAATGTACTGTTTGGTGTTCAGATGAATTAATCCCTGATTACAGAATTCCTGATTTGATTCAGATAGTTTAAAAATTAATTGTTTTACATCTTCAAAAACAATTTTAGAGAGTTTATGGCTGTAATAAATACTTTTGTGGACCTCCAGATGCCTCACTAGGGATAGCCTTGAAGCAGATTTGTGGCCTCAGATAAGCCTCCACTCCAGATGACACCAGGAATCCTGCTATTCACCATAAATATAGCCAAGTTGGTTTAAATGTCCCATGAATCCAAGATATAATAGGACTACCTAGAAATGTCTAAACTAAACATGAGCCTTAATGTCTAAATATGCAAACTGTTTCGTTATAATTCCTTATACCTTGTCACTTTGTGGCATCATATGCTGTCATTTTAAGTTTACTGTTTCTTAGAATAAAAGACAGACAAAATTATTGTCCTGAACTCATTATGAACTAAGAGATAGCTGGACCTTTGTCACTCTGAACACACTGTGCACTTATGTGATAGATACCTAGATAAGAAATGTTTAGCTTTAAAATATAACCTGTTGTGTTTTAAAATTCATTTGTTTTCATGGTGAATTACCCTCTTTTGACTATGAGGTAATTCTCTTTTTTCAGAAGTATAAGTATAGTGACCAGCAATCAATGATGTTGAAATTAGGAAGCTTAGCTTTAGTTGAAGTTAAGATGCCTAACTTCATCCACATTTTTTCTTGAATGTATGTGTGTGTAAATGGTTTATTTTCTCTCTTTCTGTTATTTCTTATTTCCCTGTAGACTCACAAATAAGTTAACTGACTCAGGGCTTTACCATCAGCCTTTTAGGGCTAGCAGGTCTAAGTTTATATTAGCTTACTAGAGATCTCTGCAGAGAGGCCCATCTACAGATCAAAGAGCCTCCTTTTATGACTCCCCTGCAGTTTCTAGCCAGAAGCAGCTTTTACAGCCTCAGCTATAGGAAAATTGTGGTCAGTTTAAGTTTTCCTCCTCAGCTGCAGTACAGCCAGTCTCCAGAGAAGAAACCCTGGCCTCCCTTTCCTCTTTCTTCTTTCAATCCTGATCAGTTGCCTGAGCCATCAGCTCTGGTGACCCAAGAGATGAAACAAACTGGAAGGGCGTCTGCCTCCTACCCCAGAGACCCTACCCTGGACCTCTTCAAGAGCTGCAGCCAGGCATTAACAGATTTGCTTTCCCATCTCTCTCCTGCTCATTGCAAAGTCAAGCCAACCTTTCAGGAATGGACACTGATAAGATCATAACAGACGGCTCAGTAAGGTCCTGGTTTATAGGGCTTCCAAATGCAACTTCCAGGCTCAGTACTTTGCATCTCAAAACAATATCTGTATTAGCTCTTCTATCTCTAGAAACATTTAGGATGCCTAAAAAAACAACTGGTCCACTATCAAACCTTTTTTGGATTCTGAAGGATATATAGACTAATAGGTATGCACAAATGACTTGTTAGTCAACAGCATGCACTCCTTTAGCAGGGGTGAAAAAGTCAGAACCTAGAATCCATGTTGGGTGCCTCATAACTACCTGTAACTGTAGTTCCAAGGGGTTCAACATCTTTTGCTGGCCCCTGTGGGCATCCACAACAACCCCCCTGCCCACTCCAGAGGCTATACACACACACACACACACACACACACACACACAAATAAAAATAAATCTTGAAAAATAAAAGTTATAGGTTAATTAAAATAATATAATATTACTACTATAAGCTAGAGTGCAGAAAATGTAGAAGTTAAACTTATTTTGTTATTAGAGAATGAGACTCTTTGTGAAGGGCCTGAAGAGTGTGTCCAATGAACTGATCCAAGCTCCTGGCTGTATTTTGTCATAGTCCAGACATAGATTGGGGCACAGTGGGATCTTCAGACTGCCAAACTCAAAATCAATTTGTAGGAGAAACAGCAATCAGTCATTAATTGATTTCTGTTTCCATTCTACTCTAAATTAAAGGACACCTCCAGGCCTTAGTGAATAAAACAATGATCCGTGTTTGGGTCCATCTGACGGCAGTTTGATTATTGTCCACATTAGACCGCTGGGTTCTCCAATGGCTACCATTTTCTTGGCTCCTGTTCAATGAATCTGCCTTCAGCCATTGATTGTCATTATGTTAAGGAAAACTAGGGTCTATGGTAGGAATGTGTTTAATTAAACTATCCCTGGGAATCTTTTTATATGAACAACTATGATTCTCAGGCTCGTGTCTTGAATTTCCTCACTATGCGCCCCCCCCCCTTCTTATCACAATCTTCTGCTGATAATTGAGAATCTCAAGCTTGTGGCCTCACTCCAGAATTTAAACATGACTTCTCTACAGTCTCTGCCCGTGCAGCCCAGCTTCCATAGCTCCAGTAGATCGACAGGTCATCAATATGGATCCTGAAAAGATGCCTAGGCCCACGTTCATACATGGTGAGTCTTATAATCTCTCCCTCTCCCTCTCTAAAATGACAGGTGAGGATGGAAAAGAAAGGGAAGAACTAAAGTTCAGGTAAAACTTTGTTCTCAGGGCTATCAGAACCAATGATTTCAGATTTGGACCAAAACATAAACGCGAGCAGTGAGACATTCCTGCTCAACATCTTACTTATGGTTTATGCCAAAGATAGTAAGCATTTCTTCTTTAACATATACCTTCTCCTGAATATGGGCACTTTTCCTTGGAATTTTTTTGAGGCAGATGTGTGTGTGTGCTGTTTTCTTATTGAAAATGCAATTTTTGATCAAAAGTCTCAAAAAGTTATTTAGAGACTATACGCTATGCCAGAAAATAATTCTGGTTTTTTTTTTTTTTTTTTTTTTTTTTTTTTTTTATAAAGGAACACCATGCTTCCAAATCTAATTCTTCATCTGCTGTGACAGAGTTAGCAAAGAATATTTATCTTCAGCTGGGCCCCGTTAGCCCTTCTCCTCTGCTTATGGGCATGATACATCATGCTCAGAGGCCCTCTGGTATTATATAACCTCCCATGCATAACTTGAATTAGCAAGGAAATGACATATTTATATAGCAATTAAAAATATGTTTAGCATTCCCTGAGGCGCCACCCTTCCCAATTATTTAAGCTCAAAGAACATTAATCATCTGGCAGGGTGTAGTACTATAGAGACAACAGTTGCTTCTGTAGGCAGTATTTAACATGGTACATGGAGATGCAATCCGGAATCTAAGTTCCCACAACCTTGAAATGTCACCAGACATTGATTATACTTACACTTTAAACACAGCAACACTTGGAGCTGTCACGTTCCCAAACATATACACATACACACTCCCATGTTCTTCGCTTCACTATGAAGCCATTCAGAACTGAGCACACACAGAAGGGAAGGGGAGGCATGCTCATTCTCAGAGGCCTTCTCGATACAACAAAGCATGTTAGTTGCTTCTCTTAGTGCTCTAAGATCCTCGATTCTGTTAGCCATTCAGGCGTGTTCAGTCCTGACTGTTCATACATGGCACCGTTAGAAAGCACATTTTATGTGCCATGTACATCCCTAGACAACTGATAAACTAAAAAACAGTGACTTGGTATACCTTTAAATTGGTGGTCTGTTCTGAAGGACTTTCAGAGAGGACCACATATCTCTGCACTGCTGGGATAATGATGTCCATATGCCTTTGGTGGATGCAAAGGAATGGCAGTCAGGTGAGAAGAGAATACTTAAGTGTCATCCCTCTACAGGTGGAGCCCTCTCAAGCTACCGACAGTGAAGAAGCATCTTACTAAAAGCAGCTCATTGTCTGCAAAATACATTAGGATAATGTTGGGTGCTCAGCAGGCACTTCCTCCTTGTTGATTTCACTTAGGCATATAGCAGTGCTGTGAGGATAAGGACCACAATGTCCGTCACTCTCTGGGTGAACAGAGCAATTGCATGAATCATATCTCACTTTTCAGATCTCATGCATTTAAAGAAGTTGCAAAACCATAGGCATTAATACTTACATTCAGGACATCCTCTGCCTGGAGTGATGTGGCACGGATACAACCTGCCACTTGTTTTGTAATTCTACTGGGAGTTACATAGCATTTGTATTCAACCTAAAGATGGTAACCCATTTCATGTCCGCCTTCTTCTTCTATGGGTGGTAAAACAGAGACTCAGAGACACTAACAGACTTGCCATGAAGGTAACCCCAGACTGGATGGCATAGATAGAGTCTGTTATCTCCAAATCCCACACAGTTTCATCCACAAAATATTGACCCCCACCATCTGATGACCAGGAAGTTTTCAAGGCTTCAGATTCATTAGTGGAATTCATAAGGGAAGCCAAGTGGCCCAAGCATAACTAAGATGGGATGGAAGGCTATTTGAGCACCGGAGACATGTTACAGGATTAGAACTCTTTCCTCACGTGTCTCACATTACAGCAGCCTTTTGTCCATCCATAAGTTGGTTTTTTTTTTCCCTAGAGTTGACCATCAAATAGTGAGCGCTCAATCCAGCTTTGCCTTGCAGTAGAAAGATTTTCTCACATTACAGCCTTCATTTATCATGACAAACACCCCTAGACTTCCTAGAACATTCTACACAATGCACAGGGCTGATGCCTTTAACTTCCATGCTGGGTTTTAGAGATACCTTACAGTTGGTTACCTTAAGATATGCATATCTGTGATTCTTATTGAAACTATTTTCTGTTGAGGTCATATGACAGGGAGAGAAGAGACTATCTGGAGGATTTTATTATTTACTGTCAATTTATTCTAAGTTACTACGGTGACATCTCAAACTCCAGCAAGACCGCAGTGCACATGGCGCCCACTGCTGAGTTGCAGCTTCTGATGGGAAAGGAGCCTTCACCACCACAGTCCTGGCCTTGGCTCTTCTTCAGTTGCCTTTTGTTATAATTGAAAACTGGAATACAACCTGCCTTATGCCCAGTCTGAGCTCTGTACTATGCACCTACCTTATGTCTGTTCCTTTGTTTCATTCAAAATATCTTCAGGGACTGAGAGTACTGTTTTCTCCACTTTGTAGAGGAAGATGCTGAGGTTCAAAGTTCAGACATATATTTAATACGATAATGGCCAGGATATTGCTGAAACAGTATTACCTCCCCCCACCAAGTCTTAATTGCTAGGCTATGTTAAAAAATGTCAGCTACTCCGGTGTCATCAGTACTTAAAAACAAACAGCTCTGAAAGTCACAATGGCTCATGAACTAGATGAAGGGTGAATGGTTGCCTAAAGAGTACCACCTTTCAGCATTTCTAAATCCAGCCTGGCTGCTCCCTCTACTGTGAGCTTTAAGGGGATGCTAGTGTTTACCTGTATTTTTTTATAATAACAAAATACAATCTATGAATTATGTACTTATTAAGTTCAGATTCTGCAATGTTTGCTCCAATCGTGTTGCGGTTTTAACCTTGACTTTGGCTTTGTTGAAGCCTTAAATACATTTGCCTTGGTAACTGCAGCGGTTGCCTTGGAGACCCAGAAGGAGTGCAGAGGGGCCAGAGAGACCCCAGGACCATCATTAAATACGTGTCTACAATGGAGATTTCAATGAAGAACAGAAAATTAAATTATAGCAGGGTCCAAGACTCAATCACCAGTGCTTGAGGAGACATCTGGCATAATAAGCATGCAGCCTAGACAGGCCTTCCACTGGGGGACCCAGTCTCTGTAACTTATTTTAGTTAAAATCTAAGTGGAAAAACTTCCACAAAGGACATTCTAAGGCTAAAATAAAATAATTGTTTTCAATGGACCATTCATCAGGGGGTTTTTGTTTGTTTGTTTGTTCCTAGTTTCAAAGACAATTTTCTTTCTGAACTCTTTTATTTGCTCACTACCAGCATCCTATCCCAGAGAACATTATCCCAAAACATTTTTAAACCTGTCCCCTCCTTGCTACTTTGCCATGGCTCGGGCCCCAACTTGTATTATCGAAACAGCATTTTAACTCTTTCTTTTGGTCCTAGCTCTTCTGCTGTGTATTCCTGTGAAAACAGTCAGAGGAAAGCAAGGAAAAAAAATCAGAGCACTGTTGTCCTATGTAAGAATTGGCTTTTTTCGTCACCCAGAACAAAACTCAGACCTTGTTCTGAGTTAGGGATTCCATTACTGGGCCTCAGCTAGCACAGATCTTGCCTGCACCATTATCTGTATCATCACTGCTTCAGGCACACAGAAGATCGTGCCCTTCCATTTGTGAACCTGCTGGCAGCACTCCATGGAAGGGGTGGGGCTTTCGCACATGCCAGCCCCTCCACAGCTCTGTCTTCAGGTGCTTCTCAGAGACCATTATGCAAAGGGACCTGTTTATGTGAATAGAACTCTGTTACTTCTTACTTTACCTGACTTGTTCCACCTAGCACGAAGCCTTCTAGGGTCATGCATGGTGAAGAATGAGTCAGAATTTACCTCTTCATCGGGACTGGGTGATATCCTTTGTATGTATACACCAGATTTTGAGTATTCTTTCAGCTGCCCGTGGGCTGCCAGACCTGGGTTCCTCTGAGTAATGGTGCAATGAGCACTGCTGTGCAAAGAGAAGTTTCAGTTCTCAACTTTCTGCTAAAAATGAGATTGCTAAATGACATAGTAAGATTGTAAAAGAAGCTAGTGAGTTTTAATTATTGTCTCAAGTCACTGGGCCACATAAAAATTAGACAGACAATTCAGTGTGCAGACCCAAAGAGTCCTCCTTAAACCAGAGGACTCATTCCATATACACTGGGTAGGGTATGACCGACAGAAACAAATGTAACAACTGTAGCTATACAGCTAGTGTCACACAGTTCCCTTTAAAATTACAACGAAGAATGGAGTATGGAACGGATAGTACTGGAAGGAAGCAGGTGTTTCAACCTGCACATTAATGGTCATGAATGTACCATGCCACAGCTTTCCCCAGGATGCTGTTTATTAATGAGGAGGATTCCATTCTGAGATTCCATGTCTTCTACTGCCAGGTACCAGCTTCTGAGATTTCTGACTGACCAAACCAAAAACAAGGCTTGTTTTTATGGTACTTACAATTACTTAAACAAAATAGATGCATTTTGCATAAATTCTAACAAATTACTACTCTCAGGATAATAAAAATAGAGGGCAAAAGAATCAGGATACATTTTCTTAATGTAACAGGAGTGAGCTTGATGCCCATTAAAATAGCAAATGTATTTGGCAGTATAAGCAACCAATGCTGAGTATCATTAAAATACTCCCTCCAAATTTAAAATCACACTCTAAGAGGTTCAGAACAACACTGGCAAAATTCAGATGCTCATCAGATGAATTAATTAGACTAACTAATGAGCTTAAAGTTTAATTAAATAGTACATATTAAGTTCATTATCCTCATAACACAAATTTATATTTTAACATGGAGATTTAGGGTTTTAAGTAAAGATATTCTCTCTATACTGTTTTATTTTCAGCGTTAGTGGTTTTACAGTATGGGTGTCTTGTGGGAACCTGTTAGACAGGTAAGCCTCATCTTTTAAGTCTTGCCTTTATTTTCAATGATAATTGGTTTTGACTCCCATCTGCTTCTTAGCATTATTTACCCAACATAAAACCGGGGATATAAAATCATCACTCTTCTAGCTTTCATCACTGTCTGTCAACAAATAGAATCGATAGTATTTTACAAGTTCTTTCTTTATTTAACTAATTTGACAGCACCTTCAGTTAATTTTGATGTGAATTTCACAGTAAGCTGAGATAATATAATAAGTTCAATATCTGCCTAAAAGTACACAATCAGACTTTAAAGTACTATACACATATATAGACCACACAGTCGCCTATAGAACACTGTAGGAACTAGAACCACTGTGGGTACAACAACCCACAGATGCTCTGGACCCTTATATGAATGTATAATATCTTCATGTATCCTATGCACATATTCCCACTCACTTAAGAGCTATAGTCTAATACCTAAAACAATGTGAACTTTATGCAAACTAGATTGTAATGTTTAGGGAATGGTCATGGGAAATATTAGTCTATACATCTTCGGGGGAGATGCAATAGTTTTCTCTATTATCTCTTTCATGGTTGGTTAGATCTCTGGAAACAGACTTCTTCAATACCAAAGGTCCAACTATACTTGACAACTAACTAAGGACAGTACTATTGTTTAGGCCTTTGAGTCTACCTCCATCTTTTAGGCTTAGATTTAGTTACTTCGTTTCTCAGAGGTATTTATGCATGTCTGGCATGGCAATGTAATAAAGCAGATTATCCCAATTGGATAGTATGACTGATACAAAATTTAAAAATCAAACTTAAAAAGCAGGCATGAATAATGATTTCTAGAGACATCTTGCTTTTCCCTGAAGACTTGCATTCATATTTCATAGTTTAAACTTTGCTAACCAGGAATATTTTCCTTCATCCTTTCTTCCATTCATCATATGTACATTTGAATTCTCATCAGATGAATATTTGTATAAATAATGTAGGCCAACACTACAATATTTCCCACACTTTCTACTCTGCTATACTCCTAGATGTATATGTTGAGGCAGTAACACTCAAGATGAGCAATTTACCATCAATTCTTTCTTTTTAGCAAATTCTGCCAAGACAGGGTCAGCAAGTCCTCAATAGTTCCTGCCTCTCAAATATGTCTGTCAGATATATTGGGCCAGAAGGCTGAAGATGATGCTCCAATGTTATAGAGAGTGTTTGGTGACTATTCAGGCAGTGAACTGTCTCAGTCATTTTTTTCATTTTGGAAGCTGCTAACCTGCACCCTGGGTTCACTCAGGTATTTAAGTTTTATCCCTTCTCAAGTCTGGTGGGTTTGAAGAGCAGATAGTTTAGTCTTTCAATTAAGTTTAGTAGGTTAGGGGTTATGATGTTTTTAGATCAAGATAGATGTTTTAAGTTAATAGAGATGAGATATGATAAAGATTAATCTCCATTCAGAAATTTAGATCCAACAAGATAGAAAAGATGTTTACTTCAAGTTTTCCATATACAAATGGCCAAATCACTATGAATGTAACATTTATATAATTCCTGATTATCTAGTTGTTCTTCTTGTTGTATGTAGTTTATTTCACGCATGTGTAATAATATAAATGTATATATTAAAAAAGAAACTTAATAAAAATTTTCAAAAAAAAAAAAAGATTAGCAATTAAAAAAAAAGGCAAACCATATTAGGTTCCTCAATATGAGGTCAAGCAGAGCACTTATATGACCCTGCTAAAGATTTCAGGGGAGTGAGTCACAGACTATTTTAGTAAATATTATTTTGGACTCATTTTCTCTCCTATTGTTTATACCATATACTACTATGTAGACTCATACGTGTGTCTTCAAGTGCCTATGTGTAAGAAATAGGAATGATGTAGTCATACAAGATTTTAGCTATGAGATATGGCAGTAACTTTCAATGCCACCCCCTCCAAAACTGATTAATTTAAAATTGAAAATAAAAACACAAATGCATTCTAAGCATAGTAGCACATGCCCATAGAGCCAGTACTTAGGATATATGGACAGAGAGATCAGGAGTTCAAGGTCATTCTTGGCTGCATACTTAGGGAATTCAAGGCCAGTCCTGGTGACATGAGACAACATCTTAAAGAACAAACAAGAAGTGAAATAAATGCTATGAAAATATGAAACTAAACTACATTGGTAGATAAGGAGATCAGATGGATGGTCCATCTTCAACTACGGAAGTTCTAGGTTAATTTAAATAGAGAGATCTAGCTAAGGCAGAAGCATGTAAGTGCTGAATCTTTCATAAGCTAGTGAGCGCTACATCGTCAAGAACAGTGTAGGTCACTGTGGTGTAAACGTCATCTCACTTTGAACTCAACACCTTTATTTCTCATAGTAGTTCCAGGAGCAAATATCTTATGGAGAAGGCTTTGGAAAGTGTTCACTTAGGATGGCTAAAACCTGGAATAGGGTATCTTAGTGGTCTGTCTTCTCTCTGAAGGTTCACCCGTGTCTTTATTAGAAGCCATAATGTGGGGCTGCAAATACTATCAATACTTCATTGGCAAGCACTATAGAAAAACAATAAAGTATGAAGTGCTCCAAGGAGATTTGAATATAGACTATATATTAGATAACAGAGTTACAGCGATTTAAGTATATTGATATCTGATGCAGTTAATATACAGTAATGTTAGAATGTCTATAACTGAAGTGTTGGGAGGAGACATGACAACCTTGGCCTTTTAAAAAGACAGGGTCTCACTGTGTATGATAAGCTAACCTGAACCTTGCTGGGTAGCATATGCTGGCCTTGAATACTCTTCCATTTTCCTGCATCTGCCTCTCAAGCACGGAGAATACATGTGTGAGCCACTGTGCCTGCCTTCTGTTTGATTTCTACACACTTACATAACAAAATAGTTACAATAAGAAATGTACAGAAACATTTGAAAAAGACAAATTAATTCCATCTTAGGCTAGGATAGTCCTTAAAAGACTAGGTGTGATTGGGGTTATGGAAAGACACAGAGAAAATATCAGAGGGAAATTAGAAAGGACAGAGAGGAGGAGAAAAAAGAGGAGGAAAAGGAGGAGGAGGAGGGGAAGGAGGAGGAGAAGGAAAGGAAGAAGAAGATTAGATGATGATGATAAGAAGGGAACGGGAAGGTGAGGTGAGACTAAGAAAATAGTGTAACATATCAACTGGGTAACCTTGATGAGAATCTTCCTGTGTTTTTCCATTAGCCCTCATATCTTTGTAGAAGAAGGGAGTTTGCTGTGATATTGTGTCTCCTAGTAATGTCAATAGCTACACTCATAAAATGCCACCAACTTGGTAGCCCCAACTTGAGCTGAACAAGAATGACACCAATAGATATGACTAAACAGGATGGGGAAAAGCCCATAAGGCTTCAACATTTCAACATTACTTCAACAAAGCATTATAGGCAACCAAGGAAAGTTGGGGTTGAGAGAGGTAGCCTTCTCCAGGGAAGAGGACACTAATTGGCTGCCTAATGCCAAATAGACAACCTTATATACAAGTAGCAGTGTACAGACTGAACAGATTGTATTTAAGATTATGTAACAATTTGTGGGGAAAAGAGACCATGAATATGAAGAAGGGTGGAGAACGGTATAGGGGATGGTTTTGAAGGTGGGAAAGAAAGGAGAAAATTCTGTAATTAAAGTATAATCTAAAAAATAAAATAAAAGTAGAAATTCTATTCTCTCAGATTCCCTTGCTGTTGGAGATGAATGGCTGAAGAAAACTACTACTATTTCAGTCCCTGACCCACCTTGCTCATACTTATCCCTACATAGGTGACTTTTGCAAAGCTGGAGATGACTAGTTGTGACTTTCTCTCTTCCTTTGACCCCAAAGTTCCAGTAACTGTTACAAAGCCAAGTATGGGTGAAGGCTTTTCCTAGGTATCTTGAGTGAAGGAGTTTCTAGGCAAGGAAACTGTTTTAGGGAAGATTGTGAAATGACCAACTGAAAACAGAGGGAATGGTGATACTCTTCTGTAATGCTAGCTCTTTCTTCCATCTGGAGGGTCTCCCCTTCTGGTATCACTACCTTCTCTCTCTATGGCTTATTTTTACTAGCTTCTTCATATCACAAATAAATATTAAATGTCTATTGACACCACAACAGTCTATAGCTATTATTTCATTTATATCCTCTCCTTGTCAGCAAACCATGGTCAAAGTGGTGTGTGGGTTCTTTGTTCCTTTTTCTTGCCCACACAACACAGTCTGTTTAGTGTTTCCACTCCCAGATTTCTGTGTTTACTATTGGCAGCTGTGAACACAAAGATAAAATACTCCTGGGTGCTTGGGAGAAAGATTGGTGGGTGAAATAGTTTCTTTGCAACCAGTACTCAGATAAAAAATGAGCATGGTGGCACACTCCTGTCATCCCAGGGCTAGGTATAAACAGATGGTCCCAGTAGCTTCATGGCTAGTCAGACTGGCTAACTGTTGAATACCAGGCTCAGTGAGTACCTTTAAATATGTTGGAGAGAAATCAATGAAGCCACTCAACAATAACCTCTAGTCTCCATGTATATACGCATGTACACACAACACACACACACGTGCGCGCGTACACACACACACACCCACCCACACACACACCCACACACACACACACACACACACACACACACAGAAACATGTACGCACACATCCACAATATCAATAAGTAAACAATAACCAGATAAGTTTGGCCTGAGTTAGCAACAACCTCTTTCACATGGCTCAGTTTACTGTCTTAATGGCTTTACAATATCTAAAAGTAGGTGAAAGTAGGTGGAGGTTTTCTAATGGTAACTGCTATCCCTTTGTTTTTCTTTCAGTGCTTAAATTATTAACATCTTAAACATTATGATTATTACAGTCAGAGCCATGGAGACTTCTGCAAACTTCAGGAGGTTTTGCTCATTTTGGTGAGTCTCTACAGTTAAGCTGAATTTCTTCTGGATAATAAATACTCTCACACAGATAGAAGGTACCCTGGTGAAGTTCCAAAGTAAAATGTGTAATTGCCTCATGTTAAATTAATTCTTAAATGGAGTGATTCACCCTCCCCTTGCAGATATAGTTTAGCCTTGAGCAATCTTAATGCACTACTTTATTCTTAAGTGATTAAAGGTAACTCTTACCAAATCAATAGAAGAGGCAATACCAAAGAGAGAACATTAAAACTGAAATTAGCATTGACTGGGAGAAGGTATAAAAATAGCATGAGATCATGTTTTTCTTTAAATCCCAGCAAAATTACTGGAGGTTACAGAAAAAGAAATGGGAAGTTGAAAATGTAATTGGATTGGCAAGTGCCCTCCCTTACAAATGCCTCTTAGAGGAAATTACAGTCTTCTGTAAATTGTCTAAAAGACATGCATGCTAACACCAACACAAATGAAGCCTGTTCTAATGTCTGTCCAGATGAATTATGAATGACTCTTAGCTGGGAATTTAAAGACCAAATATTGCTTGTGATCAAGAATAACGATTGCACCTCTTGGGCACAAAAGAAGATGCAAATTACTATATTTCTCCACGTTTTCTGAAATGTTATCCTCATTAAGGCATCTCAAATGGAAACACCAGGGCAGCTGAAAATGTCCTCCATGCAGAAGATCTGAATGGAATACATGAAGTACCTATTCCCATTCGTGGCTTTTTATGGTGGACAGAGATGCATTTAAGTAAACCAAACATAGGCTGGCCAGGCTGATAAAGGTACCTGCTGCCAAGGCTGATGATATGAGTTCAATCCCTAGGTTGGGTATGCCTGGAAAGAGAAATGATTTCCACACTTTGTTTTCTGATCTCCCATGTGCACATTGTGGCAGGTGTAAGCCCATCTTCTTATCTGCTCCTCATACTTACCACAATGTAATGAACTGACTAGGATACAAGTGAAAGCTTTCCAACTTGGTTTCATTCTGGTCTACGGCACAGGATATAAAAAAATCTAAATCTAAATGCCTCTATATTTGAGATTAGCTTTTAGACAACCTTGCTGACAGGTAAGAACTAACAAACAAAAGCAAAGCAAAGTGCATTAAAAACTAAGAATAGACACCCCTTCATGTTGAAAGGCTTGGGGAGAGCATAGATAAAAGGGACATTCCTGAACATAATAAAGGCAATTTACAGCAAGCCTGTAGCCAACATCAAGTTAAGTGGAGAGAAACTCAAAAGCAATTCTACTAAAATGAAGAGCAACACAAGGTTGTCCTCTCTCTTTACATATCTTACATATCTACTCAATGGGGTACTTGAGGTTCTACCTAGAGCGCAAGACAACTCAAGGAGATAAAGGGGATACAAATTGGAAAAGAAGTCAAGGTACCACTAGTCACAGATCATATGATAGTATCCTTAAGCAAACCCCAAACTTCTACCATAGAACTCCTACAGCTGATAGAGACCTTCATCAAAGTGGCTGGATAAAAGATTAACTTAAAAAAAAAAAATCAGAAGCCCTCCTATATACAAATGACAAGTGGGCCGACAAAGCAATCACGGAAATAGCAACCTTCACAATAGCCACACATGGTATTAACTATCTTGGCATAACTCTGGCAAAACAAGCAAAAGACCTATACGGTAACAACTTCAAGTCTTTGAAGAAGATATAAGAAGCTGGAAAGGTCTCTCCTGTTCATCGATTGATAGGGTTGATATAGTAAAAAAATTAATGGCCATCCTTCCAAAAGTAATCTACAGATTCAATGCAATCCACATCAAAATTCCAACACAACTCTTTATAAACCTTGAGAGATCAATACTAAATATCATATGGAAAAATACAAAAATGAGGATAGCTAAAACAATCCTGCACAATAAAAAAGCTTCTGGCAGTATCTCTGTTCCTGATCTCAGGCTGTACTACAGAGCAATGGCAATAAAAACTGCATGGTATTGTAATAAAAACAGAAATGTTGATCAATGGAATCAAACCAAAGAGCCAGATGTAAATCTATGCACCTATGGACATCTGATTTTTGATAAAGAAGCCAGAAATATACAATGAAAGAAAGAAAGCATCTTCAACAAATAGTGTTGGTCTAACTAGATGTTATCACATGGAAGAATGGAAATAGATCCACAGCTTTCATTCTGCACAAAACTAAAAATCAAGTGGATCAAAGACCTCAATATAAAACCAGATATACTGAACTTGATAGATGAGAAAATGGAGGATAGTCCTGAATGCTTTGGCACAGCATACAACTTTCTGAACAGAACACCAATAATGTAGGTAATAAGATCAATTCTTATGAATGGGACCACATGAAACTGAAAAGCTTCTGTAAGGCAAAGGACACCATAAATAGGACAAAATGGCTGCCCACAGAATGAAAAAAAGATTTTCATGAACTTTATATCTAGCAGAGGGCTAATATCCAAATCATATAAAGAACTCATGAAACTAAATAATACAATTAAAAATGGGGTACATATCTAAACAGAGAATCCTAAATAGAGGAATCTCAAATGGCCAAGGAACATTTGAAGTGTTCAAAATCCTTAGCCATTAGAGAAATGCAAATGAAAACTTACTTGTGGGAGTATAAACTTGTACAGCCACTTTGGGGGTCAGTATGGAAATTTCTCAGATAATTGGGAATAGATGTATCTCAAGACCCAGATATACTTCTGGGCATATACCCCAAAAGTCACTCCATCTTATCACAAGGATACTTGCCCAACTATGTTCATAGAGGCTCTATTTATAACATCCAGAAACAACCTAGGTGTCCCTCAAATGAAGAATGGATAAAGATACACAATGCTGTTAAAAACAATGACATTATGAAATTTGCAGGCAAATGGATAGAATTATAAAACTGAGGTAACCCAGACCCAGAAAGACAAACATGGTATGTACCTATGTATAAGTGGATATTATCTATAAAGTAAAATAAAATCATGCTACAATCTACAGACCCAAAGAGACTAACAAGGAGGGCTCAGGGAGAGGAAGGGTACAAGAATATCCCTGGGAAGGGGAAATAGAATCAATCTTATGGTTAGACTGGGGCCAGGTGGGATTGGGAACAGGAGGGATCAGGTGTGGGGAGGGAAAATATACTGGGAGAAATCACAGGAATTTGAGAACTTTTCTGGGGGCAAGGTAGAAACCTAGTGCAACAAAAACTCCATGAATCTATGAGAACAACTCTGGCAAAGACTCCTAACAGTGGTGGTCTAGGAGCCTGAATTTGCCATCTTCTATAACCAGGCAAGGTGTCAAGTAGAGGGACTGGGACACCAACCCAGCCACAAAACCTTCAACCTACAGTTTGTCCTGCCTGCAGAGCATTCTGGGACTCAAGCCTAGCAGAATCATCATCAAAGAGACCAGAGAGACTTCACCCGCAACTGATGGGAACAGATGCAGAGTCCAACAGCCAAACATTAGGTAGAGCTCTGGGAGTCCTGTGCTGGAGGAGGACAGATCAGAGGAACCAGAGGGGTGGGGAACATTCCAGAAGAACAAGGCCTACAGAATCAACTGTCCCTACTTGAGGTCTAACTCATGGGGACTCACAGATATCAGAGAGTCTGTTGGGGTCTGACATAGGTCCTCTGCATATATGTTATGGCTGAGTAGTCTGGTGTTCTTGTGGGAATCCTAACAGTGGGAGTCAGGCTGTCTCTGACTCTTTTGGCTACTTGTGGGACCCTTTTCCTCCTATTGGGCTGCTTGTCCAGCCTTGATGTATGGTGTGTTCCTGGTCTTATTGTAGCTGTAACACCATGTTTTTTGACATCCCTGGGAGGCCTGATTTTTTTCTGAAAAGAGTCAGAGGGCCAAGAGGATATGGGGTCAAGGGAAGGGGAGGGGACAGGTGGGGAGGACATAGTATATGAGAAAAGAATTAAAAAAAAAAAAAAAGAAAAGAAAGAGATTGCAGCTAATGAGTAATCTCTTCCTGCCTCACAAATATGTCTGTCAGATATATTGGGCCAGAAGGCTGAAGAAGATATTCCAATGTTATAGAGAGTTTTGGGTGATGATTCAGGTAGCAAACTGTCTCTGTCATCTTTTCATTTGGAAAGCAACTAACCTGCACTCCTGGCATACTCAGGTAATCAAGTTTATTCCTTCTCAAGTCTCTGAGGGAGTTGAAAACCAGGTAGCTTAGTTTTACAATGAAGCTTAATTGTTTAGAGGTTAAGATGTTTTTAGGTCTAGATAGGTGTTCTAAGTTGATAATGACAATATGTGATGGAGATTGATTTACATTCAGAAATTTAAATGCACCAAGATAGGAAAGATGCCTTCTTCAAGGCTGTCAAATACAAATAGCCAAAACACTAAGAATGTAACATTTATATAATTCCTGAGTGTGTCATGGTTCTTCTTTCTATAAGTAACCTATTGTATATATGTGTAATAATATAAATGTATATGTAAAAAAGTAAAATTAAATTTAAAAAAAAAGAAAGGAAGAAAAGGAATAGAGAGAAGTTACATATGACATGACTTGTAGAAGTCAGAAAATAGAAGGCCAGGAGAAGGCAAAAGAACAGAGCATTCACAGAGCCACCCAAGATAAATTCTGCCACAGTCAGCAATGCAAAGGTGTGCTAGCATCTCCAGTGTGCCTGGCTAGAGGCCTAGCAGGAAGCTTTATCCTCCACTCCACCAAAGGGAACACTGCAAAGCCTAGAATGGGACAGTAACCACCTGGGTTGCTCTTCGTCTGATCTGTCACAGCCATCCATGCTAAGAGTCTTTCACAGAAAAATTCTTGCTGCTTGACTTTGAAGCTAGTGGTTGTTTTTCTTTATCTTTCTTTCCAAGTTTGGTGGGAGGAGACCTTCTACATTAATACTATCACTGTCTTACACCCTGAGTATAAAATAGCCTTGATGATAGATTATTTATCTCATGCTTTTACTATATTAAAAAATATTCCTCAAATTAAGTATCAGTTACCAACTATCATAGCCAGAGCCAAAATATGGTATTAATACAAACTCTAGAGGGTTCTGTACTTGAACTGTTCTCCATCCTGCTCAAAATAATCCTGATGTATGTAAACACAGGCACAGTTCTGTCTACATAGAGTAAAGGTACAAAATGACTTAATGAATTTACATTTTCAGCTTTCCTAGATCAGGAGAAACATACTCCTTACCTAGAGCAGGTAAAGAGGGGAACCTAACCTGGTACTCCATGTTATAAGGCGGGAAAAAAATATTGTGTTTTTTTTTCCTTTCCCTCAATACATGAATCATTTATTTATCAGTTTGTAATGGGAGAAAAAAAAACTAACAATAAGTCTGTCAACCTCCCATGAATCTTAGTAATTAGTGGCCAATTAGTTTCTAATGCTTTTTGTTTTTGGCTGAGTACATTTATGCCTCTTAATGATTCGCCATATTTTTGTTCACAAAATCACTCTACTTTTTTTGATGTGTCTATGAATGTCACAAAACAATCTCTCTTTAACAGCATCATAAAAGGAAAAGTGTCATGCATCTACCCCACTCCCTGGTGGAATGTGTCTTTCAGCCTTGTACATGTTATCCCAGCATCCCAAGCATGTGACAAAAGAACTCTCATGTCAACGTTTACTGGAAACTTATTGTCAGCATCACAACATCATCATAAATGAATAAAATGCATAAATCATTCACCGAATCGTTATGTGACTATCGTGCAATATTGTGCAGGCTCTGACAATGCTTCTAGACAGACAGTTGCCTCACTTCCGTAGCCTGCTTCTCTATTTGTAATGTTCTGATGATAATGGTTGGTTCGTTTGCCTCCTAAGAAGTAAGAAGTTGTAGTAAGACAGAGCACATGACATTGTTAATTGTTTAGGCAGATAGGGAATTCTGTATTTTTGCTACTAGCAGCCTGAATGGTCCTCATTCTCAAGACCACACACCAGGGTACAAACCAGGGATCTCTCTGTGTAGACTCCAGCCTTTTGAGCTGCTTGGCAAATAAATAATTATCCTCCCAAGGTCACAGAGCAGGATCGGTAATTTTACTACATGATGCTGAGCAGTTCTGCAGAGTGACTGACCTTTGAGGAAGGTGCCTCTGAGAGCACCTGACACAGCCATGAAATGCTGAATCGTTAACAATTTAGAGCAGAAAAGAACTTAACCAAGTTAGACAAGTTATATTAGCTCTTGTGGCTGAGACCATTAGGACCATTTTGGTCTAGTTCAGACCAAAATAATGAATGTGAAGAGAGAGTACTTGGAGACAGGTATTTCTATTTCTATCTTAAAGCCCATTTAGAAATGTCCCAGTGTGCCTTTGTAGTTTGATTTTGTCCCCACATAAATCCATTTCAATTAGCCAACTAGTTTTTAGCCTTCATGGCCTATTACAGGAAAGTAATACACACACACACACACACACACACACACACACACACACACACACACACACCATAACCTGCACAAACCTGGGCACAGATACACACAAGGACACACACACAGATACAGACTCACACATATACACACCTTTTGAATACTGATATAAGGTTGTTGGTTTTATTCTTGTTCTTGTTTATTTATTTTTCAGTGTTGAGTATGGAACCCAGGGCTTTAAGCATACTATTTAACTATTCTACTAGTAAGCAAAACACCCAAGCCCTAGGAAGCTAATTTTTAAAGTTTAAAACATTGTTAATTCCCCTGCCTTTTATTTGTCTCTACTATGTGCCTCCAAAAAGGCTGAGAAGGAAAACATTAAATGAAAGGCAAAGCGTAGGATCATAGATTAGGGAGTGGTGAGGACTATGGTAAAATTCAGCAAGTGTGACCCTTCCCCAACTGCTTTCAAATGAGAAATTCTGTCCCTTCAAATTGTCGCCATTCTATAGGTCTCATAGCGTGTGTCTGCCAAACACTTTGGTCAGCTGTCATCACCTCTAAAGTGTCCATTGCACAAATAAAGAAGCTCAGTGGATTTCAGGCCATTTTAAATGCTGTTCTTTCCATGGGATCTCAGATCCTAACTCAAAGCTCCAAGTGTTCTCCATTCTATTTAGTTCAGCATCTTTGAGTGGCAGGTGAAGATACACAACATATGAATGGAGTATCAGTAAGATGTACAAATCAATCCTGAGCCTGGAGCTGGTAGAAAACTCACTAATTCCTGACTATTTCTCTGAAAGATTAATAATCTGTTAAGTTGTCCATAAAAATTGAATCCTGTAATTCATGCATATAGCCATACACATGATCTCAGAGCAAGACATAATCTCAATAAACCATCTGGTCTACCCTTAGTGCCTTCAGGCAAATGAACTGTTACTGCCTCTTAAAAATGAAGCAACAGAGGCTTTGAAAAAATAACAATTGCCTTGTGAGCAACAAAGAACCCTGTTTCCTTGCCTTCTGGGTTTGAATATTACTGAGGAAAAAGACTTTCATAGATAGAAGAAGGTAGACTTATGTGCTAAAGTATATGGCACAGACCATAGACAATGAAGAGAAACCAAAATGCTGGAAGGCTCAAAAAAGGCAAGAATGAATATTAGTCCCTCTTGTTATTTAGAGCACAAGAGTCCAGCGTGGCACATGCTTGTCATCAGAGCACATAGGCATGAATATTGAGAATTGGAGTGTAGCCTGTAATAGCAAGATCCTGTCTCAAAATAATTAAGTTCTCAGATCCCATCACATTTTTGAAGGCCAGATTTAGTTCAGAACTCATGAAAACATCCCTGACACAATGTCCATGCAGAGTAAACATACCCTATGGTGACCAAGCTCATCGCACTGCTATGCAGGTCAGTGCAATGCATGTCTGTGGGGCTCTATACTGCTCTGGGGAGCTGTTCATGTTATCTAAGTGTCACTTCCTATCTACAACTCAATGTCCATATGTGCTGTGACACTGTATGGCTGCTTCCATGTTAGAATTAGTCAGTCATCATGAGTGGCATTCCAACTTCATCTGGATAGCCTTCCTTCTTGCTTGGGGACCCATTTGGTGTATTATGCTAATTGATATTCAGTTAGACCCTCCCTACTCTCTCATCAAAGCCCTTGATACATTTTTGTTTTCAATGCTTTCATCACATTATGACTGCCCAAGTGAAGACAATCTGTCATGTCTGAGTGGTTCCTACATAAGTGATAACATGTAGACCCAAATTTCTATCTCTAGCGTCCCTCTTCTCTGAACCCTTTCTGTTTGATGTAGATGGAATTGGGACATTTTATGTCTCTAAAACAATGAAGCCAACTTCTCTATTCCAATGTTTTAAATGGAAAATATAACTTTATAACTTATAGAAAATATTTATAAATCTATTTTACATTGGTGGTTACAATTTTTTCTTTTATTTGATAACCCTTTTACTTGGGGCTATCCAGCTATTTGTTGTCTGGAACAAACTAATGGAAGATATGTGTTCTGAGGCGTAAGCTATCTGAGAGAGAGTGGCTCTGTTTTCTTTCATATGCAAAATATATTACTTCCTGATTAAAACACTCTAGATTTTCACTTTTCCTTAAAAAAAAAAAAAACTATCTAGACAGTCTCTTGTTCTAGAGAAAAAAAATACTGGATCAACATAAATATTTTGAATTGCAAGGTTTTTGTGGGGCTTGGGGATGTGGCTCAGTTAGTGGAGCATCTGTCATACAATTGAGAGAAGTTAAGTTAAAATCTCTGGCATCTATGTGGGTTTGGTGGCATGCATCTGTAATCCCAGCACTCCTACGAGGGGCTGAGGGGCAGACACAAGCAGAGTCACCAGAAGCTCTGAGGCCAACTAGCCCAGAGTACACTCAGGGAGAGCAAAAAAGAGACCTTACCACAAACAAGATGAAAGGCACATACATCCATAATCACACTCAGGAATGTGTTTGTACACAAACATCCACATTATGGGGACAGTACCGTCAACACAGTAGTGTGGCGCCCCACTAGGACGTATCTGGGCTTAGCTCTTGAATTTCTTCAGTGTGTCAGTGAGAACTTCCCATATACATAGCTCAGAAAATACAACACTGAGCCATCATCAGTCTATCCTTTCCATGGGGTGCCTATAATTGTTAAGAATTTTCATACACTCTTCCTCAGTAACCACCTTTTGTTCTCCTCTGTTTTATACGTCTTCTTCCTTAGTCATGCTGGGAAAGGACCTCATGCTCATGATTAAATGACGCCAACTAACTTTTCCCTTTGCCCCAAGTAAATCATTTGCTGATTCCAAAGCAGAGCTTTATTTTGTTATTAACTTTTCTCTTTTCTTCCAATATCCTTTAAGTGGATAACCTTCTGCCTCAGCTAGAAGTGCCCCCTGGAACAGTCTTCAGCCATGGACAAGTCACAGTACCTTTCCCTAACATGGTACCACTCTCTAATCTTTCTTTGATATAAAATACATGCTTGTCGTCCATATTCTCTTCCTCTAGGTTATCATGATGTACTTGGCCATTATTTTACAGTGTTTTCTCTAGTTCTTGTGAATCCTCTATTACAGAGCAAGCAGAATTGACCGTTATAGGAAGAATGCAACCCACATGGTCCCGTGGGGGCAGGCATTACTCCATGAAAGATCTTTTAGGTTGGAAAGATGATTTTTTTTTTGTTTTTGGTAATTTAAAAAAATATGAAACGAATGAAATATAGTGAGTGGTAGTTAAAATGAAAATGCCTCCCCCCATTCCAGTATTTGAGAGCTTGGTCCTTAGTTGGTAGAGCTGTTTAGAAAGAACTAGGAGGTGTGTCCTAGTTAGAGGAGGTGTGTCACTGTAGGTTGCTTTTCAGGTTTCAAAAGCCCATACCAGGTCTAATCTTTCATCTTCCCTCTCTCCCCTACCCTATCTCCCCCACACCCCCCCTCTGTTTCCCTGTCTCCCCTCTTCTTCTTCCTCCACTTGCCTGCATGCCACCATGCTTTCCACCATGATGATTATGGACGAAACATCTGAAACTATAAGCAAACCCCCAATTAAATGTGTTCTTTTTATAAGAGTTGCCTTGCTCATGGTCTCTTCACAGCAATAGAGCACTGACTAAGACAATGTTTTCCACATTCTATGGTACCTTAAATCTTTCCCCTTCTCTTGTTTGCAGCGTTTTGTGCATAGGAACCACATCTCTTAAGAAACAAAGTGTCTTGGCTCTCTCTTATTTTTAATCCAGTTGTTTTGGGGGCACTTTTATTCCTCACAAGTGTGTATGTTTATACACTCACACTCACACACACACACACACACATATAAGTACATATGTATGCACACAGATATAGTTATGCATATATAGGGACATATGTTTATGTATATACAGACATATCTATATGTTTTAATAAATGTGTGTGCCTGTACATATGTGAGACCCCATGACTAGAAAGAGAGTAGAGTAGAGTAAACAAGAAGACAAAGACAAAAGGGGAAATATTTCTTTTTCCAATTGACACCAAGAGTCATTTTTGTAACCATACCTTAATACAATCCTCAAGGAGCCGAAGAACTCTCAGTTAAAGGGGGATGCTTATAATCTGATAACACAGTATTATTTTTAATGTTCTTTACACTCTACACAAACACACGCAAAGAGACACATGCATTTATGCCAGGGTGCAAAGGGAATTTAGAGGACACCTGCAGGAGTTGGTTGTTTTTCCACTATGTGGGTCCCAGGAATCAAAGTCAGGTGATCAGACTTGGTGGCAAACACCATTACTCACTGAGCCATCTTGCCTGCCCCATATTTAACATCTCCTGCAAACCAAGGCCTGAGGATCAAGAACATTGGGCAAGAGACTGGTAATCATTTCCAGTTTTTGAATATGGGACAATTCAGTAAGAGTCTATCTTCGACGCTTTAGCAGATGGCTAAGACTAAAGAGGATGACATTTTAAAGACAGGAGTTCCTTTTTTGTAACTCCCTACTGCAGAAAGGTACAAGGCGACAGATAAAAGCTAACCTAGGTTTGCCTGCATTCTTTGCAACTGTCCATTTTGTCAGTATGAGTTGAGGTCCAGAGAGGGTAAAAAATACACAGGACATTGGCCTTTCTACAAAGTCCAGACCGTAACTGACGTATCCTGACATGATGAAGTCTATGTGATTCTGGGGAGAAAATAGTAACGATAGTATTTAGGAAAAAAAAAAAAAAAAAAAAGAACTCCCGAGTCAGGGTGTACTTCTACCAATCTCTAGGGAATAGGAAGGGTGACTCTCATTAATCTTGGAGCACTGTCCTGTCATTAGCAATAGCCAGTTTTAATTTCTTATCCTCAGAAGCAAGGAAAGACTCCACAGTGACTTCAAACACATAGCCAAAAGTGACCTTCCTACGTAATCTTTGCCCGAGAGCAAAATGGTATTGAGCCTTCACAGATCCTTTGAAAGTCACGCACAAACTGCGTTCTCCTTCTCAAATGGCTCATGGGAAACTGAAGGCAAACCAAAGCTTTTTCAATTCATGCAATCACCAGGCACTGTTCTCTCCAACTCTAAGCCACACATTGCCCCAAAACCAATTTTGTAAAACACCACATTCTTTCTCAATATCCCATGGATTTCATTATGTATTATAAAGAACGCAGCCCTGAAGCTAATAATAAGATAGGCACCGAAAATCCGTTCCTTTTGAATTGGTTCTGTAATACTGCGTCTTAATGAACCTTAGAGAAATAAAGCTGGGAAAAGCACTTGGCAGTTTCACAGTGCCAAACGTTGACCGTCTCAAGGCAGAAGTCACCGTAAAAGTCAAGAGGTTCCTGAGGCTTCTGCCATCACAACCCCAGTCTAACTTGGTACATCAGCTCTACCTGATGGTTCTAAGACTGCCTTCCTGAGAGCACCCCTTTTTTTCTCTCTCAGAATGTCCCCCATGCCTCCTGCAGGTTTCAGGCAGGAGACTTGAGAGTGAGGCTCAAGCCAACTGTCCTTTCCTGGCCAAGCTACTATTTCAGACAGGGACCTGTAAATCCACGCAGACTTGTGACAGAGGCAGAATTTTCTGGATGGCCTTGGGATGAGCTACCTAGTTCTCCTGAAATGTGCTCTGAATCTACACCTCCTCCCCGGTAACATGGCCACAGAGGAGATGAGCTGGGAGAAATTCATAGCCTCAATCTATATGCAAAGGCTTATTTGGTACATGATGAGGAAGCTACTAAGAAAGCTTAATTGTCAATCAAAGCTGAAGGCACGCATTTGGGGACCAATTCCTGTGGGTTAGATAGCTTTCTAAGGTATTCTGCATGGGAAAGGTTAACACAGCACAGGAGTGTGGCTCTGTCTGCGGGAAAGTCATCTTTCTTCTTCTGGGTAACAGGAATCCTAGAAATATCAGGAGGTTTTAAAAATAATAGCGATTCTTTTTGACATTTAGCTGATCAATGTAATTTGAACTGTCATTCAAAGAGGATGGAAAAAAAGTCTAGGTAATTTTATGAAAAGTGCTGAGCTTAAGAGAACATACTTGAATCATATTTCTAATTTCCTTGGCTTCCATAGAAACAAAAGCATGCTCACCTACTAAGCCTTTTATGCATGGCATCTTTGGAATCTGAAACAGTTTGCAGAAGAAAATTGCTAACTCCTGTGACAAAACTTATAAATCAAAGGTAAGTCACACAGTTAAAATTATGCAAGCTAGAATCATCATCACCACAGACGACAGAGATGTAGACAGAACTCCTGGATTCTGACATTGAGAGGTCAGCAATGAGAAAGGTTACTATTTGCATGGAAAAGCTACTTGTGTAATTAAGTAAAATTAATTATGCTTGTACAAATTTCACAGACGTGCTACAGATCTGGGTTTTTGACTAATTAAGCTTTAATTTAGTTGAGGAAACTAAACCACATAAGCTTTTTTCAGAATACTTTGCTCACTCATTAAAAGAAAAGAGGCAAAAAAAAAAATTCATAGATTTTAGGAACCATCTGGAGACATAATCAATTAAGGAAAGCTATAAAGGCACGATGATAGTCAATTATCTAAGATGTAAAGCCATGTTTTGAGGTTATGCTGTCCTTCATTTTCTCACAAGTACCCCTTAATTGAATGAAAATAATCAAAAAGTGCAATTAATAGATGGCTGCAACTCTCTGATTAGGTAGTAGAGCCCATTTACCACACCATACATTAAGGGTGATGTGAATGCTACAAAAACAAAAACAACACAAACAAACAAAACAAATGGAATTTGTCTTCCTAATTGGTTTCGTTCATGTTCCCCTTTTCAATAGTCTTCTATGAAAATGCCATCTCAGAGGCTAGCCAGGAGGGTTACAGCCACCATGGCCACACCATCATTTCTAGCATCTATCTGCTTCCAATATTCACTGGTGGGGGGCGGCGGTGGGAAGGTGACACTGACTTTGAATAAAGCAGCTACCTATTTGGGGTTTCCATGGGATTAGAGCTATTTTACAGATGTATTTACAGTTTTATTTATGTGTAGTGAGGGTGTCCACAGAGACCAGAGGAAAATGTCAGGTGGAATTACAGGCAGTTGTAAACTGCCCAAGTGGGAGCTTGGAACTGAACATGGGTTTACTAGAGTTGTAGCAAAGTCTCTCACCGCTGAACCATCTCTGTAGTCCTGGATCGGGACTCCTGATTCACTTGATGAGAGCACCTGACCACAGAAACTGGAAATAAGCCAATAAAGACCAACCTGCTTCTTGTGAGTGACAGTAAGCAAGGATCCAGTGTTGGTAGTCTACTACACTCGATCCACTTCTTTCAGCCTAGGTGTGTGTTCCTATAGAGGAATTCTTCTCACCCTACTACACAGAGACTGTATTGCCTTACTTTTTCTTTACCTGGACCACAGAACTTCCCTGAAGCTACAGCCTCCTCTTCTTTCCTCTTCCTGGGTTTTCTCCTAGATCTTTTCATGCCTTTCTCTGTCTATTCCTCTACCTGTCCAGACAGGTACATCATATCCCCAACATGCACAGCCCAGCTTCTCATAGCCATATCTGCCCTGCCTCTTCCAGGGGACAGTTCACTGCCAATAATTATTTAGCTTATTTAGTGGTTTGCTTCTTTATAGGTCATCTCAACCACTGAGCAGTTGGACTTTGCTGTCTCCCAGAGTTGTGTTTTGGGTTGAGTCAGCAATAATCTATACTTACAAAAAACCTGACTGGCTGTAATTCTTTCATTAAAGGCAACTTTTGGCAACATCTGAGTTAAGTATCTTTTTAAGACTCCATTAGTCATTCCTTTAAAAGTGAGCTTATGTCCGTGGCCTGAATTTTAGCAACTGAACCCCTTTGCTTTGGAAGGCAACTCCCTGGCATTTAAGTTGGCAGTAATAGCAATTAACATCCGATGTGTGCAATGCTTTACTTTCTGGTTATATCTCATACTATCAGCACTGCAGGGCTGTGATGAGGACCAGTTCCATCCCTATAGATGATCAGGCCATGCTTGCAAAATTAAGTCACTTTCTGCAGTCACCTGGATTACCATATAAACCACTGTCTTCATCGATGCCACAAACCTATGCTGTTCCTGTCTAAGATCACGACTGTCACATACTTGTAGCTTCCTGGAGCATCAGTGGCAACACAACAGGGCAGTGAGACACTAGCTGGAAAGGAACCAAGATTCTGGGCAGTCTGGTCTGAAAGTATTTGCCCCACAGTAATTAAGTCTGCTGGTTCTTATGCCTTTTCATCCCACTAAGTTCAATGAGCAATCTGTCCAATAGGAGTGAAGATAATCAATAAGGTCAATTAGAAGACACAAAGAGAAGGCATTTTCTCAATATTCTGAAAGTGACGTACAGTGTCAACTTAGAATAGGAAGCATTCACACTCATATATGAGCACTCAGATGGTTCTAGAAGTGAGTTTATTTTAGGGATGCTAAGACTCTGAGCATTTCCTATGTGTCCTGCTGCTGTCTGTAAAACATTTTAACAATGCCACAAGGTTGAAGACTAAGGATTCTGACAAATGAGAACAGTATGCTCTCAGGGTACAGAACATCATGGGAGGCTATGGAGCAAGCTTTTTAGGTGTCTCTGTTGCTTGTGGCTTTGGAGTTACCTCCTATAACTTCTCTCTTCTGAGCCTTGGTTTCCTCATCCAGGAAAGGAGAGTGATTCAAACACCCATGTGCTAGGGTTAGTTGAAAAATCAGATGCTGTACCCCATTTTGGTGCACAACACAGTGCCTGCCACAGAACAAACTCTCGGTCCATGTCATGCTGTGAATGACAACTGTCTTCTAAATCTGAGGTTGAGGACAATGTGCGCCTGAGTAGCCAAATAGTCTATCGTAATAATAATAAACCAAAGATCTCTTATAAGCCAGTCTCATTGCCTTAATGCAGAAATGAATTCTATTAGATGTAAAAAATTAGTCATTTTGGTTTGGTTTGGTTTGGTTTGGTTTGGTTTGGTTTTTTGGTCTTTTGCTTCTTTATGTGTAGCTTTGGCTATCCTGGAACTTGCTTTGCATGCTAGTCTGGCCTCAAACTCACAGAGATCCACCTGCCTCTGCCTCCCAAGTGCTGGGATTAAAGGCGCACATCACCACTCCAGGCTCAGAATTAGTTTTATTAATTCTTCCAAGTAAGGCCTTCAGAGGCCTTTAAGAAAACATCTCATGGTAGCACGTGCCTGTAATCCCAGCACTTGGGAGGCAGAGGCAGGAGGATTGCTATGAGTTTGAGGCCAGCCTGGTCTACAAAGTGAGTCCACGACAGCCAAGGCTACACAGAGAAACTCTGTCTTGAAAAACAAAACAAAAAAGCTAATAAACAAAAAAGAATGCATCTCAATGCACTCTTACTTCCCTACTTATTGTTTTCTCTTAGCTCCTTTAGCTGCTTGTATTTACTTTTTCTTAAACATCACATGGATCATATAAATACAAAAGAAAGTCACTTATCACAGGTCTTTTCTACCCAGCTCCTGCCACATGCCTCAATTAAGTCTTACAGTGCCCACTTATCTTAGCTGCTCTTCTGTGTTTTTTCTGTGTGATTACATGATTCCTTCCCATATTTTGCATACCAGACAGAATGTTCCCCTAGGGAAAACTGCACTTGGCATTCTCACTACTGGACCTCCAGCGAGTGACATGCTTTCATACTGTTAGTGATTAGCTCACAGGAGGAACTCATCAAACATTTGATGACTAAGTGGCTGCCATCCATCCACTAGATTGTCACCAGATTGTAACAATCCTGATGTTGGGCCTGAAGAAGTGAGGATTTTAAGCAGGAACCATTCATTTAATTGGGACTGGGAACTCATTTCCAAAACAAAACAAAAAAACAAAGCAAAACAACTTCAGAAGCATAAGGCTCTCCACTGCAGAATG